>NW_024393928.1:0-4682 GCF_016617805.1 Bactrocera tryoni
AATCGATATCAGGTTGCGTACAAATATGAACTTTACATATTTATGCTATTTAGCCGTTTTGATGTTATTGGAGTTTTCATAGAGTTGTCCTATAGCAAGAGCGACAGTGTATTTGGAACAATTTAACAATCCTAAATTAAGGTGTAGAGTTGGTTTTTTGGTACATCCACATTATGCAATCGATATCAGGCTGAGTAAAAAATATGAACTTTGCATATTTATGCTAACTAGCCGTTTGATGTTATTGGAGCTTTCATAGAGTTGTCGTATACTCATAATGACAGTGTCTTTGGAGTGATTTCACAATCTTAAGTTTAGGTGTAGAATCGATTTTTTGATACATACACATAAAGCAATCGATATCAAGTTCCGTAACAATATGAACTTTACATATTTTTGCTGACTCGCCGTTTTGATGTTATTGGAGTTTTCATAGAGTTGTCCTATAGCAATAGCGACACTGTATTTGGAACAATTTAACAATCCTAAATTAAGGTGCAGAATTGATTTTTTGGTACATACACATTATGCAATCGATATCAGGTTGCATACAAATATGAACTTTACATATTTATGCTATTTAGCCGTTTTGATGTTATTGGAGCTTTCATAGAGTTGTCGTGTAGCCAAAACGACAGTGTCTTTGGAGCAATTTCACAATCTTAAGTTAAGGTGTAGAATGGATTTTTTTGTATATACACATTAAGCAATCGATATCAAGTTGCGTAAAAATATGAACTTTAAATATTTATGCTAACTCGCCGTTTTTATGTTATTGGATTTGTCATAGAGTGGTCGTATAGCCATAGCGACAGTGTATTTGGAGCAATTTCACAATCTTATATTAAGGTGTAGAATGGACTTTTTAGTATATACAAATTAAGCAATCGATATCAAGATGCGTACAAATATGAACTTTACATATTTTTGCTAATTACCCGTTTTAAAGTTATTGGAGTTGTCATAGAGTGGTCGTATAGTTATAGCGATAGTGTATTTGGAGCAATTTCACAATCTTATATTAAGGTGTAGAATGGATTTTTTAGTATATACACATTAAGCAATCGATATCAAGTTGCGTTAAAATATGAACTTTAAATATTTATGCTAACTCGCCGTTTTTATGTTATTGGAGTTGTCATAGAGTTGTCGTATAGTCATAGCGACAGTGTATTTGGAGCAATTTCACAATCTTATATTAAGGTGTAGAATGGATTTTTTAGTATATACACATTAAGCAATCGATATCACGATGCGTACAAATATGAACTTTACATATTTTTGCTAATTACCCGTTTTAATGTTATTGGAGTTGTCATAGAGTTGTCCTATAGCAAGAGCGACAGTGTATTTGGAACAATTTAACAATCCTAAATTAAGGTGTAGAATTGATTTTTTGGTACATACACATTATGCAATCTTTATCAAGTTGCGTAAAAATATGAACTTTACATATTTATGCTATCTAGCCGTTTTGATGTTATTGGAGTTGTCATGGAGTTGTCGTATAGCCATAGCGACGGTGTATTTGGATCAATTTCACAATGTTATATTAAGGTGTAGAATCGATTTTTTGGTGCATACACATTAAGCAATCTTTATCAAGTTGCGTAAATATATGAACTTTACATATTTATGCTAACTAGCCGTTTTGATGTTATTGGAGTTGTCATAAAGTTGTCGTATAGCCTGAACGACAGTGTGTTTGGAGCAATTTCACAATCTTATATTAAGGTGTAAAATGGATTTTTTAGTATATACACATTAAGCAATCGATATCAAGATGCGTACAAATATGAACTTTACATATTTTTGCTAATTACCCGTTTTAATGTTATTGGAGTTGTCATAGAGTGGTCGTATAGTTATAGCGATAGTGTATTTGGAGCAATTTCACAATCTTATATTAAGGTGTAGAATGGATTTTTTAGTATATACACATTAAGCAATCGATATCAAGTTGCGCTAAAATATGAACTTTAAATATTTATGCTAACTCGCCGTTTTTATGTTATTGGAGTTGTCATAGAGTGGTCGTATAGCCATAGCGACAGTGTATTTGGAGAAATTTCACAATTTTATATTAAGGCGTAGAATGGATTTTCTAGTATATACACATTAAGCAATCGATATCACGATGCGTACAAATATGAACTTTACATATTTTTGCTAGTTACCCGTTTTAATGTTATTGGAGTTGTCATAGTGTTGTCCTATAGCAAGAGCGACAGTGTATTTGGAACAATTTAACAATCCTAAATTAAGGTGTAGAATTGGTTTTTTGGTACATACACATTATGCAATCGATATCAGGTTGCGTAAAAATATGAACTTTACATATTTATGCTAACTAGCCGTTTTGATGTTATTGGAGTTGTTATAGAGTTGTCGTATAGCCATAATAACAGTGTAATTGGAACAATTTTACAATCCTAAATTAAGGTGTAGAACTGATTTTTTAGTACATACACATTAAGCAATCGATATCAGGTTGCGTAAAAATATGAACTTTACATATTTATGCTAACTAGCCGTTTTGATGTTATTGGAGTTGTCATAGAGTTGTCCTATAGCCATAGCGACAATGTATATGAAACAATTTTGCAATCTTAGATTAAGGTGTAGAATTGATTTTTTGGTACATACACAATATGCAATCGATATCAGGTAGCGTAAGAATATGAACTTTACATATTTATGCTAACTAGCCATTTTGATGTTATTGGAGTTGTCATAGAGTTGTCCTATAGCAAGAGCGACAGTGTATTTGGAACAATTTTACAATCCTAAATTAAGGTGTCGAATTGATTTTTTGGTACATACACAGTATGCAATCGATATCAGGTAGCGTAAAAATATGAACTTTACATATTTTTGCTAGTTACCCGTGTTGATGTTATTGGAGTTGTCATAGAGTTGTCCTATAGCAATAGCGACAGTGTATTTGGAACAATTTTACAATCCTAAATTAAGGTGTCGAGTTGATTTTTTTGTACATACACAGTATGCAATCGATATCAGGTAGCGTAAAAATATGAACTTTACATATTTTTGCAAGTTACCCGTGTTGATGTTATTGGAGTTGTCATAGAGTTGTCCTATAGCAATAGCGACAGTGTATTTAGAACAATTTAACAATCCTAAATTAAGGTGTAGAGTTGGTTTTTTGGTACATACACATTATGCAATCGATATCAGGCTGAGTAAAAAATATGAACTTTGCATATTTATGCTAACTAGCCGTTTGATGTTATTGGAGCTTTCATAGAGTTGTCGTATACTCATAATGACAGTGTCTTTGGAGTGATTTCACAATCTTAAGTTGAGGTGTAGAATCGATTTTTTGATACATACACATAAAGCAATCGATATCAAGTTGCGTAACAATATGAACTTTACATATTTTTGCTGACTCGCCGTTTTGATGTTATTGGAGTTGTCATAGAGTTGTCCTATAGCAAGAGCGACAGTGTATTTGGAACAATTTAACAATCCTAAATTATCGTGTAGAATTGGTTTTTTGGTACATACACATTATGCAATCGATATTAGGTTGCGTAAAAATATGAACTTTACATATTTATGCTATTTAGCCGTTTTGATGTTATTGGAGTTGTCATAAAGTTGTCCTATAGCAATAGCAACAGTGTATTTGGAACAACTTAACAATCCTAAATTAAGGTGTAGAATTGATTTTTTGGTACATACACATTATGCAATCGATATCAGGTTGCGTACAAATATGAACTTTACATATTTATGCTATTTAGCCGTTTTGATGTTATTGGAGCTTTCATAGAGTTGTTGTGTAGCCAAAACGACAGTGTCTTTGGAGCAATTTCACAATTTTAAGTTAAGGTGTAGAATTGATTTTTTGGTACATACACAGTATGCAATCGATATCAGGTAGCGTAAAAATATTAACTTTACATATTTTTGCAAGTTACCCGTGTTGATGTTATTGGAGTTGTCATAGAGTTGTCCTATAGCAATAGCGATACTGTATTTGGAACAATTTAACAATCCTAAATTAAGGTGTAGAATTGATTTTTTGGTACATACACATTATGCAATCGATATCAGGTTGCGTACAAATATGAACTTTACATATTTATGCTATTTAGCCGTTTTGATGTTTTGAAGTTTTCATAGAGTTGTCCTATAGCAAGAGCGACAGTGTATTTAGAACAATTTAACAATCCTAAATTAAGGTGTAGAGTTGGTTTTTTGGTACATACACATTATGCAATCGATATCAGGCTGAGTAAAAAATATGAACTTTGCATATTTATGCTAACTAGCCGTTTGATGTTATTGGAGCTTTCATAGAGTTGTCGTATACTCATATAGACAGTGTCTTTGGAGTGATTTCACAATCTTAAGTTGAGGTGTAGAATCGATTTTTTGATACATACACATAAAGCAATCGATATCAAGTTGCGTAACAATATGAACTTTACATATTTTTGCTGACTCGCCGTTTTGATGTTATTGGAGTTGTCATAGAGTTGTCCTATAGCAATAGCAACAGTGTATTTGGAACAATTTAACAATCCTTAATTAAGGTGTAGAATTGATTTTTTGGTGCATGCACATTATGCAATCGATATCAGGTTGCGTACAAATATGAACTTTACATATTTATGCTATTTAGCCGTTTTGATGTTATTGGAGCTTTCATA
>NW_024393929.1:0-5623 GCF_016617805.1 Bactrocera tryoni
CATATCAAGTTCCTTCAAATCATTAACTTCACATATTAAAGTTAACTAACTTTTTTCACTTACTAAAGTTGACGTAAATCCATAACGGCAGTGCATTTGGAAAAATTTCATAATTTTGCAATTGCGTATAAAACCGATTTGCTTGCACATACACATTTCGAAATCCATATCAAGGTGCTTCAAATCATTAACTTTACATATTAAAGTTAATTGGCTTTCTTCTTTTTACTGGAGTTGACATGAAGCCATAACAGCCGTGCATTTGAAAAAATACTATAATTTTAAATTTAGGTATAAAATCGATTTTCTTGTATATACACATTTAGAGATCCATAGCAAGTTGCTTCAAATCATTAAATTTACATAATGAAGTTATTTAATATCTTCATCTTACTAAAGTTGACATAAAGCCATAACGGCAGTGCATTTGGAAAGATTCCACAACTTTACGTTTAGGAATAAAACCGCTTTTCTTGCTTATACACATTTAGACATCCATATCAAGTTGCTTCAAATCATTAGTTTTACATATTAAAGTTAATTAGCTTTCTTCTTTTTACTGGAATTGACATAAAGCCATAACAGCAGTGCATTTGGAAAAATACCATAATTTTACATTTAGGTATAAACCGATTTCCTTGCATATACACATTTCGAAATCCATAGCAAGTTGCTTCAATTATTAGCTTTACATAATGAATTTATTTAATAAATTCATCTTACTAAAGTTGACATAAGGCCATAACGGCAGTGCATTTGGAAAAATTCCTTAATTTTACATTTAGGAATAAAACCGCTCTTCTTGCTTATACACATTTAGACATCCATATCAAGTTGCTTCAAATCATTAGTTTTACATATTAAAGTTAATTAGCTTTCTTCCTTTTACTGGAATTGACATAAAGCCATAACAGCAGTGCATTTGGAAAAATACCATAATTTTACATTTAGGTATAAACCGATTTCCTTGCATATACACATTTCGAAATCCATAGCAAGTTGCTTCAAATCATTAGCTTTACATAATGAAGTTATTTAATATCTTCATCTTACTAAAGTTGACATAAGGCCATAACGGCTGTGCATTTGGAAAAATTCCTTAATTTTACATTTAGGAATAAAACCGCTTTTCTTGCTTATACACATTTAGACATCCATATCAAGTTGCTTCGAATCATTAACTTTCTTATTAAAGTTAATTAGCTTTCTTCTTTTTACTGGAGTTGACATAAAGCCCTACATCGGTACATTTGGAAAAATACCATAACTTTACATTCAGGTATAAAACTGATTTCCTCGCATATACACATTAAGAAATTCATATCAAGTTGCTTCAAATTATTAACTTTACATAATGAAGTTATTTAATTTCTTCATCTTACTAAAGTTGACATAAACCCATAACGGCAGTGCATTTGGAAAAATTCCACAATTTTACATTAATTAATAAAACCGCTTTTCTTGTTTATACACATTTAGAAATCCATATCAAGTTGCTTCAAATCATCAACTTTACATAAAGAAGTTATTTAATTTCTTCATCTTACTAAAGTTGACATAAAGCCGTAACGGCAGTGCATTTGGAAAAATTTCACAATTTTATATTTAGAAATAAAACCGCTTCTCTTGCCTATACACATTAGGATATCCATATCAATTTCCTTCAAATCATTAACTTTACATATTAAAGTTAATTAGCTTTTTTCTTTTTACTGGAGTTGACATAAAGCCATAACAGCAGTGCATTTGGAAAAATGAGGAATAAAACCGCTTTTCTTGCTTATACACATTAAGACATCCATATCAAGTTCCTTCAAATCATTAACTTTACATATTAAAGTTAATTAGCTTTCTTTTTTTTACTGGAGTTGACATAAAGCCATAACAGCAGTGCATTTGGAAGAATTCGACAATCTTATGTTCAGCTATAATGTCGATTTTCTTGTATATACATATTTAGCAATCGATATTGAGTTGCTTCAAATCATTACTATAACATAATAAAGTTAATTAACTTTCTTCTTTTTCCTGAAGTTGACATAACGCCATAACGGCAGTGCATTTGGAAGAGTTCGACAATCTTATGTTCAGCTATAATGTCGATTTTCTTGTATATACATATTTAGCAATCGATATTGAGTTGCTTCAAATCATTACTATAACATATTAAAGTTAATTAACTTTCTTCTTTTTACTGAAGTTGACATAACGCCATAACGGCAGTGCATTTGGAAGAGTTCGATAAACTTATGTTCACCTATAATGTCGATTTTCTTGTATATACATATTTAGCAATCGATATTGAGTTGCTTCAAATTATTACTATAACATATTAAAGTTAATTAACTTTCTTCGTCTTACTAAAGATGACATAAAACCATAACGGCAGTGCATTTGGAAAAATTCCATAATATTACATTTAGGAATAAAACCGATTTCCTTGCATATACACATTTAGAAATCCATATCGAGTTTCCCCAAATCATTAACTTCACATATTAAAGTTAACTAACTTTCTTCATCTTACTAAAGTTGACATAAATCCATAACGGCAGTGCATTTGGAAAAATGCCATACTTTTACATTTAGGTATAAAACCGATTTCCTTGCATATACGCATTTCGAAATCCATAGCGAGTTGCTTCAAATCGTTAACTTTACATAATGAAATTATTTAATTTCTTCATTTTACTAAAGTTGACAAAAAGCCATAACGGCAGTTCATTTGGAAAAATTTCACAATGTTACATTTAGGTATAAGACCGATTTCCTTGCATATACAATTTAGAAACACATATCCAGTTGCTTCAAATCATTCAATTTACATATTAAAGTTAATTAACTTTCTTCTTTTTACTGGAGTTGACTTAAAGCCATAGCGGCAGTGCATTTGGAAAAATTCCACAATATTACATTTAGGAATTAAAACGATTTCCTTGCATATACACATTTAGAAATCCATATCGAGTTTCCTCAAATCATTAACTTCACATATTTAAGTTAATTAACTTTCTTAATCTTACTAAAGTTGACATTAAACCATAACGGTAGTGTATGTGGAAAAATTTCATAATTTTACATTTAGGTATAAAACCGATTTCCTTGTATATGCACAATTCGAAATCCATAGCGAGTTGCTTCAAATCCTTAACTTTACATAATGAAGTTATTTAATTTCTTCATTTTACTAAAGTTGACAAAAAGCCATAACGGCAGTTCATTTGGAAAAATTTCACAATGTTACATTTAGGTATAAGAGCGATTTCCTTGCATATACAATTTAGAAACACATATCCAGTTGCTTCAAATCATTAAATTTACATATTAAAGTTAATTAACTTTCTTCTTTTTACTGGAGTTGACATAAAGCCATAGCGGCAGTGCATTTGGAAAAATTCCACAATATTACATTTAGGAATAAAACCGATTTCCTTGCATATACAAATTTAGAAATCCATATAGAGTTTCCTCAAATCATTAACTTCACATATTTAAGTTAATTAACTTTCTTCTTTTTACTGGAGTTGACATAAAGCCATAACGGCAGTGCATTTTGAAAAATTCCACAATTTTACATTTAGGTATAAAATCGATTTTATTGTATATAAACATTTAGAAATCTATATCAAGGTGCTTCAAATCATTAACTTTACATAATGAAGTTGTTTAATATCTTCATCTTACTAAAGTTGACATAAAGCCATAACGGCAGTGCATTTGGAAAAATTCTACAATTTTACATTTAGGTATAAAACCGATTTTCTTGCATATACACATATAGAAATCCATATCAAGTTGCTTCGAATCATTAACTTTACAGAATGAAGTTTTTTAATTTCTCTATCTTACTAAGGTTGACATAAAGCCATAACGGCAGTGCATTTGGAAAAATTCTACAATTTTACATTTAGGTATAAAACCGATTTTCTTGCATATACACATATAGAAATCCATATCAAGTTGCTTCGAATCATTAACTTTACATAATGAAGTTGTTTAATATCTTCATCTTACTAAAGTTGACATAAGGCCATAACGGCAGTGCATTTGGAAAAATTCCTTAATTTTACATTTAGGAATAAAAAAGCTTTTCTTGCTTATACACATTTAGACATCCATATCAAGTTGCTTCATATCATTAATTTTACATGTTAAAGTTAATTAGCTTTCTTCTTTTTACTGGAATTGACATAAAGCCATAACAGCAGTGCATTTGGAAAAATACCATAATTTTACATTTAGGTATAAAACCGATTTCCTTGCATATACACATTTCGAAATCCATAGCAAGTTGCTTCAAATCATTAGCTTTACATAATGAAGTTATTTAATTTCTTCATCTTACTAAAGTTGACATAAAACCATAACGGCAGTGCACTTGGAAAAATCCCACAATTTTACATTTAGGAATAAAACCGCTTTTCTTGCATATACACATTTAGACATCCATATCAAGTTGCTTCAAATCATTAACTTTACATATTAAAGTTATTTAATTTCTTCATCTTACTAAACTCTACATAAATCCATAACGGCAGTGCATTTGGAAAAATTCCACAATTTTACATTTAGGAATAAAACCGCTTTTCTTGCTTATACACATTAAGATATCCATATCAATTTCCTTCAAATCATTAACTTTACATATTAAAGTAAATTAGCTTTTTTCTTTTTACTGGAGTTGACATAAAGCCATAACAGCAGTGCATTTGGAAAAATGAGGAATAAAACCGCTTTTCCTGCTTATACACATTAAGACATCCATATCAAGTTCCTTCAAATCATTAACTTTACATATTAAAGTTAATTAGCTTTCTTCTTTTTACTGGAGTTGACATAAAGCCATAACAGCAGTACATTTGGAAAAATTCGACAAACTTATGTTCAGCTATAATGTCGATTTTCTTGTATATACATATTTAGCAATCGATATTGAGTTGCCTCAAATCGTTACTATAGCATATTAAAGTTAATAAACTTTCTTCTTTTTACTGAAGTTGACATAACGCCATAACGGCAGTGCATTTGGAAGAGTTCGACAATCTTATGTTCAGCTATAATGTCGATTTTCTTGTATATACATATTTAGCAATCGATATTGAGTTGCTTCAAATCATTACTATAACATATTAAAGTTAATTAACTTTCTTCTTTTTACTGAAGTTGACATAACGCCATAACGGCAGTGCATTTGGAAGAGTTCGATAAACTTATGTTCACCTATAATGTCGATTTTCTTGTATATACATATTTAGCAATCGATATTGAGTTGCTTCAAATTATTACAATAACATATTAAAGTTAATTAACTTTCTTCGTCTAACTAAAGATGACATAAAACCATAACGGCAGTGCATTTGGAAAAATTCCATAATATTACATTTAGGAATAAAACCGATTTCCTTGCATATACACATTTAGAAATCCATATCGAGTTTCCCCAAATCATTAACTTCACATATTAAAGTTAACTAACTTTCTTCATCTTACTAAAGTTGACATAAATCCATAACGGCAGTGCATTTGGAAAAATGCCATACTTTTACATTTAGGTATAAAACCGATTTCCTTGCATATACGCATTTCGAAATCCATAGCGAGTTGCTTCAAATCGTTAACTTTA
>NW_024393930.1:0-6448 GCF_016617805.1 Bactrocera tryoni
TTCTTAATTTGTACGTGCAAGAAATTCGGTTTATACCTAAATGTAAAATTATGGAATTTTCCAAATGCACTGCCGTTTTGGCTCTTTGCCAACTTCAGTCAGATGAAGAAGGTTAATTAACTTTACTATGTGAAGCTAATGATTTGAAGCAATTTGATATGGATTTCTAAATGTGTACATTCAAGAAAGTCGGTTTTATACCTAGATGTAAAATTCTGTAATTTTTCCCAATGCACTGCCGTTTTGGCTTTATGCAAACTTCTGTAAGATGAAGAAGGTTAACTAACTTTAATATAATAAATTAATGATTTGAGGAAACTTGATATGGATTTCCACATGTGTACATGCAATAAGATCGGTTTTATACCTAAATGTAAAATTCTGTAATTTTTCCCAATGCACTGCCGTTTTGGCTTTTTGCCAACTTCTGTAAGATGAAGAAGGTTAATTAACTTTAAAATGTTAAGCTAATGTGAGGCAACTTGATATGGATTTCTAAACGTGTACATGCAAGAAAATCGGTTTTTTACCTAAATGTTAAATTGTGGAATTTTTCCAAATGCCCTGAAGTTTTGGCTTTGTGCCAACTTCAGTAAGATGAAGATTGTTAATTAAATTTAATATGTGAATTTAATAATTTGAAGCAACTTGATATGGATTTCTAAATGTGTACGTGCAAGAAAATCGGTTTTATACCTATACGTAAAATTGTGGAATTTTTCCAAATGCATTTTCGTTTTTGTTTTATGCCATTTTCAGTAAGATGAAGAAGGTTAGTTAACTTTAATATGTGAATTTAATAATTTGAAGCAACTTGGTATGGATTTCTAAATGTGTACATGCAAGCAAATCGGTTTGATACCTAAATGTAAAATTCTGGAATTTTCTAAACGCACTGCCGTTTTGGCTTTATGCCAACTTTAGAGAGATGAAGACGTTAAATTAACTTTAATATATGAAGTTAATGATTTGAAGCACTTTGGTATTGATTTCTAAATGTAAATGTGCAAGAAAATCGCTTTTATACCTAAATACAAAATTGTGGAATTTTACTAAATGCACTGCCGTTTTGGCTTTATACCAACTTCTGTAAGATGACGAACTTTAATTAGCTAAAATATATGGCGTTAATTTTTTGAATCAACTCAATATGTATTGCTAAATGTTTAAATGCAGGAAAATCGGTTTTATACCTAAATGTAAAATTTTGCAATTTTCATAATGCACTGTCGTTTTGGCTTTATGAAAACTTCAGTAAGATGAAGAAGGTTAATTAACTTTAATATGTGAAGCTTAATATGGATTTCTAAATGCGTAGATGCAAGAAGATCGGTTTTATACCTAAATGTAAAATTGTGGAATTTTCCAAAATGCGCTGCCGTTTGGGCGTTATGCCAACTTCAGTAAGATAGTGAGGGTTACTTAACTTTAATATGTTACACTTATGATTTCAAGTAACTTGATATGGATTTATATGCAAGAAAATCGGTTTTATACCTAAATGTAAAATTCTGGAATTTTTTCCAAATGCACTGCCGTTGTGGCTTTATGTCAACTTGAGTAAGATGAAGAAGGTTAGTTAACTTGAATATGTGAAGTTAACGATTTGAATCAACCCGATATGATTTGCTTAATGTCTAAATGCAGGAAAGTCGGTTTTATACCTAAATGTAAAATTGTGGAATTTTTCCAAATGCACTGTCCTTATGGCTTTATGCCAACATGAGTAAGACGAAGAAAGCTAGTTAACTTTAATATGTGAAGCTAATGATTTGAGGCAAATTGATATGAATTTTTAAATGTGTACATGCAAGAAAATCGGTTTCATACCTAATTGTAAAACTCTGTAAATTTTCCAAATGCGCTACCGTTATAGCATTATGTCAACTGGAGTAAGATGTAGAGGGTTAAATAACTTTAATATGTGAAGCTAATGATTTGAGGCAACTTGATATGGATTTCTAAATGTGTGCATGCAAGAAAATCGGTTTTATACCTAAATGTAAAATTCTGGAATTTTTCCAAATGCACTGCCGTTATAGCATTATGTCAACTTGAGTAAGATGTATAGGGTTAATTAACTTTAATATGTGAAGCTAATGATTTGAGGCAACTTTATATGACTTTCTAAATGTGTACATGCAAGAAAATCGGTTTTACACCTAAATGTAAAATTCTGTAATTTTTCCAAATGTACTGCCGTTATAGCATTATGTCAACTTGAGTAAGATGTAGAGGGTTAATTAACTTTAATATGTGAAGCTAATGATTTGAAGCAACTTGATATGTATTTCTAAACGTATACATGCAAAAAAATCGGTTTTATACCTAAATGTAAAATTGTGGAATTTTCCAAATGCATTGCCGTTATAGCATTATGTCAATTTGAGTAATATGAAAAGCGCACTGTCGTTTTGGCTTTATGCCAACTTCTGTAAGATGAAGAAGGTTAATTAACTTTAATATGTGACGTTAATGATTGGAAGCAATTCTTTGTGGATTTCTCAATGTGTGTTTTGCAAGAAAATCGGTTTTATACATAAATGTAAAATTCTGGAATTTTCCACATGCACTGTCGTTTTGATTTTATGCCAACTTCTGTAAGATGAAGAAGGTTTATTAACTTTGATGTGTTTAGCTTATGATTTGAAGCAAATTCATATGTGTTTCAAAATTTGCATATGCAAGGAAATCATTTATATACCTAAATGTCAAATTGTGGAATTTTTTCCAAATGCACTGCCGTTGTGGCTTTATGTCAACTTGAGTAAGATGAAGAAGGTTAATTAACTTGAATATGTGAAGTTAATGATTTGAATCAACTCGATATGATTTGCTTAATGTCTAAATGCAGGAAAAACGGGTTTTTACCTAAATGTAAAATTGTGGAATTTTTCCAAATGCGCTGTCCTTATGGCTTTATGCCAACTTTTGTGAGATGAAGAAAGTTAATTAACTTTAGTATGTGAAACTAATGATTTGAGGCAAATTGATATGGATTTTTAAATGTGTACATGCAAGAAAATCGGTTTCATACCTAATTGTAAAACTCTGTAAATTTTCCAAATGCACTGCCGATATAGCATTATGTCAATGTGAGTAATATTAAAAGGGTTAATTAACTTTAATATGTGAAGCTAATGATTTGAGGCAACTTGATATGGATTTCTAACCGTGTATCGGTTTTATACCTAAATGTAAAATTGTGGAATTTTTATAAATGCACTGCCGTTTTGGCTTTTTGCCAACATCTGTAAAATGACGAAGGTTAATTAGCAAGAAACGTGTGACGTTAATGATTTGAAGCAATTCTTTGTGGATTTCTAAATATGTGTATTGCAAGAAAATCGGTTTTATACATGAATGTAAAATTCAAAAATTTTTCCACCTGCACTATCGTTTTGGCTTTATGCCAACTTCTGTAAAATGAAGAAGGTTAATTAACTTTAATATGTGAAGCTTATTATTTGAGGCAATCCTTTGTGGATTTTTAAATGTGTTTATTGCAAGAAAATCGGTTTTATACATAAATGTAAAATTCTGTAATTATACCACATGCACTGTCGTTTTGGCTTTATGCCAACTTCTGTTAGATGAAGGAGATTAATTAAATTTACTATGTGAAGCTAATGATTTGAAGCAACTTGATGTCGATTTCTAAATGTGCATATGCAAGAAAGTCGGTTTTATACCTAAATGTAAAATTCTGTAATTTTACCAAATGCACTGTCGTTATAGCATTATGTCAACTTGAGTAAGATGTAGAGGGTTAATTAACTTTAATATGTGACGTTAATGATTTGAAGCAATTCTTTGTGGATTTCTAAATATGTGTATTGCAAAAAAATCAGTTTTATACATGAATGTAAAATTCTGTAATTTTTCCACATACACTGTCGTTTTGGCTTTATGCCAACTTCTGTAAATTGAAGAAGGTTAATTAACTTTAATATGTGAAGCTTATGATTTGCGGCAATCCTTTGTGGATTTTTAAATGTGTACATTCAAGAAAGTCGGTTTTATACCTAGATGTAAAATTCTGTAATTATTCCTTATGCACTGTCGTTTTGGCTTTATGCCAACTTCTGTAAGATGAAGGAGGTTAATTAAATTTACTATGTGAAGTTAATTATTTGTAGCAACTTGATTTGGAATTCTTAATGTGTATATGCAAGAATATCGGTTTCATACCTAAATGTAAAATTGTGGAATTTTCCAAATGCACTGCCGTTTTGGCTTTATGCCAACTTCTGTAAGTTGAAGAAGGTTAATTAACTTAAATATGTGAAACTAATAATTTGAAGCAATTCTTTGTGGATTTCTTTATGTGTTCATTGCAAGAAAATCGGTTTTATACCTGAAAGTAAAATTCTGTAATTTTTCCCAATGCACTGTCGTTTTGGCTTTATGCCACCTTCTGTAAGATGAAGAAGGTTAATTAACTTTAATATGTTAAACTAATTATTTGAAGCAGCTTGATAAAGATTTCTAAATGTGTATATGCAAGAATTTCTAGATGTGTACATGCAAGAAAATCGGTTTTATAACTAAATGTATAATTATGGATTTTTTCTAAATGCACTGTCGTTTTTTCTTTATGCCAACTTCAGGAAGATGGTGAGGGTTAATTTACTTTAATATCTGAAGCTAATGATGTGAAGATTCTCTTTGTGGATTTCTATATGTGTATATTGCAAGAAAATCGGTTTTGTACCAAAATGTAAAATTCTGTAATTTTTCCCAATGTACTGTCGTTTTGGCTTTATGTCAACTTCTGTAAGATGAAGAAGGTTAATTTACTTTAAAATGTTAAGCTAATGATTTGGAGCAATTTGATGTGGATTTCTAAATGTGTATATGCAAGAAAATCGGCTTTGTACCTTAATGTATAATTGTAGAATTTTTCCAAATGCACTGTCGTTTTGGTTTCAAACAAACTTCTGCAAAATGTAGAAGGTTAATTAATTTAAATATGTGAAGCTTGATATGGATTTCTTAATGTGTACATTGAAGAAAATCTGTTTTATACCTAAATGTAAAATTATGGAATTCTCCAAATGCACTGCCGTTTTGGCTCTTTGCCAACTTCAGTCAGATGAAGAAGGTTAATTAACTTTACTATGTGAAGCTAATGATTTGAAGCAACTTGATATGGATTTCTAAACGTGTACATGCAAGAAAATCGGTTTTATACCTAAATGTAAAATTGTGGAATTTTTCCAAATGCCCTGAAGTTTTGGCTTTGTGCCAACTTCAGTAAGATGAAGATTGTTAATTAAATTTAATATGTGAATTTAATAATTTGAAGCAACTTGATATGGATTTCTAAATGTTTACATGCAAGAAAATCGGTTTTATACCTAAACGTAAAATTGTGGAATTTTTCCAAATGCATTTTCGTTTTTGTTTTATGCCATTTTCAGTAAGATGAAGAAGGTTAGTTAACTTTAATATGTGAATTTAATAATTTGAAGCAACTTGGTATGGATTTCTAAATGTGTACATGCAAGCAAATCGGTTTTATACCTAAATGTAAAATTCTGGAATTTTCCAAAATGCGCTGCCGTTTGGGCGTTATGCCAACTTCAGTAAGATAGTGAGGGTTACTTAACTTTAATATGTTACACTTATGATTTCAAGTAACTTGATATGGATTTCTAAATATGTATATGCAAGAAAATCGCTTTTATACCTTAATGTCAAATTGTGGAATTTCTCCAAATGCACTGTCGTTTTGGTTTTATGCTAACTTCAGTAAGATGGTGAGGGTTAACTAACTTTAATATGTGAAGCTAATGATTTGAGGAAATTTGATATGGATTTCTAAATGTGTATATGCCAGAAAATCGGTTTTATACCTAAATGTAAAATTCTGTAGTTTTTCCCAATGCACTGCCGTTTTGGCTTTATGCCAACTTCTGTAAGATGAAGAAGGTTAATTAACTTTAGTATGTGAATTTAATGATTTGAGGCAACTTGATATGGGTTTCTAAACGTGTACATGCAAGAAAATCGGTTTTAAACCTAAATGTAAAATTATGGAATTTTCCCAAATGCCCTGCCGTTTTGGCTCTATGCCAACTTCTGTAAGATGAAGAAAGTTAATTAACCTTAATATGTGAAGCTAATGATTTGAGGAAACTTGATATGGATTTCCAAATATGTATATGAAAGAAAATCGGTTTTATACCTAAATGTAAAATATTGGAATTTTTCCAAATGCACTGTCGTTTTGGTTTCATGCCATCTTTTGTAAGATAAAGAAGGTTAATTAACTTAAGTATGTGAATTTAATGATTTGAGGCAAATCGATATTGATTTCTAAACGTGTACATGCAAGAAAATCGGTTTTAAGCCTAAATGTAAAATTATGGAATTTTCCCAAATGCCCTGCCGTTTTGGCTCTATGACAACTTCTGTAAGATGAAGAAAGTTAACTAACTTTAAT
>NW_024393931.1:0-15621 GCF_016617805.1 Bactrocera tryoni
TACGACAACAATATTGGCCCCTGGGAGGAAAAAAGGTGGTGAGTCACATAATAAGCAAGTGCGTGCGATGTTTCCGATTACGACCCAAGATTTGCGAACAGATTATGGGAAACTTACCAGAAGACCGCGTCCGTCAAAGTCGAGCTTTTCTTATCACCGGAGTTGACTATTGCAGACCGTTCTACTACCGATCTGAAATAAGAAGCAGACCATCAACGAAATGTTACATAAGTCTCTTCATATGTTTTACAACGAAGGCGGTTCATTTGGAAGTCGTAAAGGATCTATCAACTGTATTCTTTCTAGCAGCATTGCGTCGTTTTTATTGTACCCGTGGAAAACCAAAGGTCATTTGGTCTGATAACGCAACAAACTTTGTGGGAGCAAGAAATGAAATGGCAGAATTACAGCAACAATTTCTCAAGCAGCAACATGTTGAAGCAGTTTATCGTCAGTGTCTTGTTGAAGGAATTGACTAGAAGTTTATTCCACCTCGGTCTCCTCATTTCGGAGGTCTTTGGGAGGCCTCAATTAAAATAGCGAAATTCTATTTCTGGCGAATTGTTGGTTCTGCAGTACCCACTTTTGATGAACTTAGAACACTCGTATGTCAGATCTCAGCAGTCATTAACTCTCGACCACTTTGTCCAATTACAGAAAATCCCGATGATTTAGATGTTCTCACACCAGGCCATTTCCTTATAGGTGCACCACTAACGTCTATACCGGAACCAAATCTTTCAACAATAAACACCAGTCGTCTGAGCAACTGGCAGCGAATACAATTCATGCAACAGACTTTTTGGAAGAGGTGGAGTTCCGAATATTTATCACTTTTGCAACAACGCTCACGATGGCGAAATCCAAGGAACAATCTCCCAATTGGAACTCTTGTCCTTATAAAGGATGAAGCATTGCCACCACTCAAATGGCTGCTTGGAAGAGTCACTAAGGTCTTTCTGGGAAACGATTCTAAAGTTCGTGTAGCTGAAGTTAAAACGGCCAATAGTATTTGCAAACGAGCCATCTCTAAATTGTGCGCTCTTCCCATCGATGATCATTTAGCTGGCGGTATGACTCGCCATCGGGGGGAGTATGTTCAGAGCACTCAGAGCGCCACCTGATAATTAAGTGGCATCACCTACTACTTTTTGTAAATTTTGGCACTCTGCAATCCTGTCATACATTAGATGTAACAATTGCTTAAATAAATAACATTCGCTTTTATAACGTGAACAAAACAACACGCATTCGGCTTTTTGTTCTATTTCGCTTTTCATCGCTATTCGTTCGAGCGCAAAAATTCTTGCGCGACGACATACATTTGTTGGTGACCCCGACGTGATACCGCGTGCAGTTAGTTATTTTGCACACTTTGTTGCTCCTTTCGCAGTACCGTGTACAGATCACCAGATCCTACAGTTAACTCATCGCGGTTAATAGTTTTATTGTTCGTTCGTTGGTTTTTTTCCTATTTTGCCGTGCAAAAATATATAGTGTACAAATCACGAACTTCAACTGTTAATTTAGTAAACCAGTTTCATTTAAACCGTATTAATATAAACAGTTTGCTGTGCAAACAGTTATCTCGCAACATTCGAGCAGTCAAAAACAAAAATGTCGTTCTTAAAAAGAAAAGGTGAAGCCATTTTTCGCAAGCTAAATTCAACACCACTTAGTATGGAAGAACTTAATTCCATGGATCACGCAGAGCTGTCAGTCAGATCAGAACAGCTCGATCGTATTCAACATCAATTCGAATTAACGCAGTCACAATTGGAGGAAGAGGACCCTGATGAGCTTGAAACCACCACTCGCGATGAATTCGCTGCGACTTTCATCAGAGTTAAGGCAGCGTTTACGAGGGAGTTAAGCAAGTTGGATCCTCAAGTAATGTCATCTACGAGAAATCAACCTTTACAGGAGCAGCCATTGGTCATTGTGATGAAACAACCAAAGTCTCGTCTGCCGCAGTTGCAGCTACCATCATTTGGAAGAGCGTATACTGATTGGCCGAATTTTTTTGGCATCTTTCGAACAATAGTACACGATGACACAGAATTGTCAAACTTGGAAAAATTCCAGCATCTTCGTTCATGCCTAAAGGGAGCAGCACTGGATACTATCCAATCACTTGAAATGCGTGACGAAAACTACACAATTGCTATGAAATTACGTAGTCAAAGATATAGTAATCGACGTTTAATTTTTCAGGCACACATTCAAGAGCTATTCGGATTGCAGAGGGTGAGCACTGACAAGAAATCAGGAGAGTTGCGTTCGCTGGTGGACAAATTAGTATCGCATGTTCGAGCCTTGCATTCGTTGGGTACGATCGAATAAATAGCTGATTGTTTGCTTCAGTATATCGCTGCACAGAAATTAGATCCCGAAACACACGCATTGTGGAAAAAAAAGATTCCAGTTGAGGAGTTACCCACGTGGACGGATATGGCTACGTACTTGCAGAGGAGATGTCAAACATTAGAAAATGTGACTCATGCTATGGTAACAAAAACACCTAGCACACAGGTGAGCAATACAAAGTATCGTAAAAACGCGTTTGTTGTTTCTAAGACTTCCACCAAAAGTTGTGCGATTTGTCAAAAGCATGACCATATTGTGTACACGTGCCCACTATTCGCAAGTTTGAGTCCAAGTGACAGGTGGAAGGAAGCCAAAAGAGCACATCTGTGCATAAATTGTCTCAAACCAGGACATCAGGTGCAGCAATGTAAATCTTCTACATGTCGTTGTTGTTCCATGAAGCATCATACCCTGCTGCATTTTACTCAAGTCCACCCAGCCGCAACTGGTATTTCTGAAACCACACCTGGTCCATCACAGCCAGCTGTCCTCGTCACAAGGACATCAAAAAGTCGCTCACCTTCACCTCAGTCACGCTCTTGTTCAACTGAATGTGTGCTTCTTGCAACTGCTATTGTTTTCGTTCGCAACAGTGTCGGATCGCTAATACCATGTCGCGCGATCCTCGATTCTGCTTCACAAATCAACTTTATAACGACGAGATTAGCAAATCAATTACAAATTAAAAAATCTAAATCATTGTTAGCAGTTTCCGGTATCGGAGATTCGGAATTTATTGTTAATTCTAGCGTCAACATTTCAATTCATTCTGTACAAAACAGCTTCAGTGCCAATTTAGAATCTGCCGTAACTCCAACAATCACCGATTATCAGCCAAATTATCCACTCGAAATCTATGATTGGGATATTCCAGCGAATATCAACTTAGCTGATCCCGAGTTTCAGAAGCCCCAACGTGTGGATCTTCTCATAGGTGCAAGCATATTTTTTGATTTGCTTTGCATTGGTCAAATTCGTTTAAAAAATAATTATACTCTAGAAAAAACTCGTTTTGGATGGATCGTATCGGGTGGCCAAAGCACATCGCCAAAGCTATCATCGTTTACAACAACAGTAACAACATCTCTTGAGTGTGATGCAGATCAGCCATCTACCAATGAACTGGTGCGTTCATTTTGGGAAATAGACAACAGCTTTGAGCCCATTAGTAAGGCAACAAGAGAGGAACTCGATTGCGAAGATCACTTTAAGGCAAACTACAGTCGTTTGCTGACAGGCGAATATTCGGTTCGCTTACCTCTAAAGCCCAGTATTAGCCTTCTTGGTGATTCCTACGAGCAAGCGTTACGACGGTTTCTAACTCTTGAGAGGCGTCTCGAACGTAATAAGAAAGTAAAATTACAATACGTATCTTTTATGAAGGAATACCTCGAACTTCAACACATGTCTCCAGTATCGAAGCCAATACCATCGCTACCCACATATTTTATCCCACATCATTGCGTGTTCAAAAACGATAGCACAACAACAAAGCTTAGAGTCGTATTCGACGGCTCAGCACAGACTACAACTGGTTATTCATTAAACAATGCGTTGATGGCAGGTCCAACCATTCAACCAAAGTTAGCCGACACTCTCCTTCGTTTTCGTGCAAATCCAGTCGCCCTAACAGGAGACATTTGCAAAATGTATCGGTGCATTCGAGTTACCGCACCTGATAATTACTTGCAATGCATACTTCGGAGGGACGATCCAAAAGATGACATAAAAATATTCAAACTCTATACGGTTACTTATGGGACAAAGTCTGCACCATTTTTGGCTATTCGCACCATGCATCAACTTGCGGTTGATGAAGCAGTTTTATACCCCATTGGCTCCAAAATAATTCAACGCGATTTTTATGTCGACGACTTAATCACTGGTGCGCACACCATTGAAGAAGTAAAAGAAATAGTGAAACAAACCTCTGAGCTGTTAGGTAAAGGAAATTTTAAAATTCGAAAGTGGTGTTCAAATAAACCACAAGTGCTTAGTAATGTGCCGGATACAGATAAGGAGAAATTAATCAAATTCGATTATGGAAGTGTTTTGACAAAGACGCTTGGACTTCAATGGAATCCCGAGGCTGATATTTTCATATTTTTGTTTACTCCTCGCCAAAACAATAGAAAAACAAGTAAGGAAGGGCTAAGTTCGGGTGTCACCGAACATTTTATACTCTCGCATGGTAAAGTGATAATCGAGATTTCATACTACGTCATTTACATATATTTCAAATACCGTATTTTTGTAAAGTTTTATTCCGCTATCATCATTGGTTCCTAATGTTTATACTCGTATTATACAGAGAAGGCATCAGATGGAATTCAAAATAGCTTTATATTGGAAGAACGCGTGGTTGCGAACCGATTTCACCCATATTTCGTACATGTCATCAGGGTGTTAAGAAAATATTATAAACGGAATTTCATTGAAATCGGTCCAGTAGCTCCTGAGATATGGTTCTTGGTCCATAAGTGGGCGGCACCACGCCCATTTTCAATTTTTAAAAAAAGCCTGGGTGCAGCTTCCTTCTGCCACTTCTTCCGTAAAATTTAGTGTTTCTGACGTTTTTTGTTAGTCGGTTATCGCACTTTTAGTGATTTTAAACATAACCTTTGTATGGGAGGTGGGCGTGGTTATTATCCGATTTCTTCCATTTTTGAAATGTATATGGAAATGCCTGAAGAAAACGACTCTGTAGAGTTTGGTTGACATAGCTGTAGTAGTTTCCGAGATATGTACAAAAAACTTAGTATGGGGCGGGGCCACGCCCACTTTTCCAAAAAAATTACGTCCAGATATGCCCCTCCCTAATGCGATCCTTTGTGCCAAATTTCACTTTAATATCTTTATTTATGGCTTAGTTATGACACTTTATAGGTTTTCGGTTTCCGCCATTTTGTGGGCGTGGCAGTGGGCCGATTTTGCCCATCTTCGAACTTAACCTTCTTATGGAGCCAAAAAATACGTGTACCAAGTTTCATCATGATATCTCAATTTTTACTCAAGTTACAGCTTGCACGGACGGACGGACAGACGGACGGACGGACGGACAGACGGACGGACAGACAGACATCCGGATTTCGACTCTACTCGTCGCCCTGATCACTTTGGTATATATAACCCTATATCTGACTCTTTTGGTTTTAGGACTTACAAACAACCGTTATGTGAACAAAACTATAATACTCTCCTTAGCAACTTTGTTGCGAGAGTATAACAAATGATAGTGTTACTGCAACAAGAATTGCTAAGAAGCTTGAGCTAATTGAAATAATGTTTTTTGATGTTATTCGTTCTAGTTCATTTACATACATTATTTAAATGTAGTTTATGTAAATAGTTTAAGTCTAATTTAATTTAATTTTCCGTTAGGTTATTCTGAAGTATTGCGGGTAGGATTTGGTAGGAACTTGTTTGCCAGTTTGTGTAACTAACGTTATTCAAAGTTATAGTTTCGTTAAAGAAGTTTATGAGAAAAGTACCATTTAGTTTAAAAGAAATATTATTATAAGTAATATTTCCAATAAAATTTGAAAGAAATATTGTTCCTTCACTAATTAGTTCAATTATAGCTTGGTTTACATATTGGTAATCGCAGAGCGCTTTTTCTCCGCTAAGTATCTGTGAAATGCAATGGGTTTTGTTTAGTTTTTTAAGTTGGTTTCTCTTGCATATAGTAGTATCATCTACTTCAATGCAATTTCCAAGTATGCCATATTTGTCGTTTTGGGATATGAAAATATTGGTGAATTCTAAGTATACTCGTTTAAGGTGTTTTACTGTCGAACGTATGATAATATTATTGTAAAGGGTATCTTCGGTTTTGGGAAGTGAAATTACATATAAAAGAAGTGAGTCTTTAATAATCATAGAAGGTTCTGCATATTTGAGTGCTTGTAGTTTATTTTTAAAAGGTAATGTCTCAGTTTGAGAGAGAATATTTGCGATATCTTCTTTATTTAGAATTTGGGAATGAACGATTCCTTGTTTAGCTAATTGGGTTGCCATTATAATTTTTGCAATTTCGTCTTTTACGATGCCTAACCTATTATATAATGTTTGTGCGAATAATTCCTTATTATTCTTACTTATTTCATCCACAATCATGTTATAACTATCTAATATTTTATTATTTGTCTTGATAAGGTATTGGTTTGTGGTGTACTGTACGTTACTGTTTTCAGTCAGTTCATGTGTTGTGGAAAGTATTTGGTCCCAGTCAGTGGCATCGGGATTTCCTGCTAACCGTTTCCAAGCATTGGTTTTCTAAATGTGTGCATGCACGAAAATCGATTTTATGCCCAATGTAGAATTGTGGAATTTTTCCAAATGCACTGCCGTTTTTGCTTTATGCGAACTTCTGTAAGATGACGAAGGTTAATTAACTTTAGTTTGTGACGTTAATGATTTGAAGCAACTTGATATGAATTTCTAAATGTTTAAATGCAGGAAAATCGGTTTTATACCTAAATGTAAAATTCTGGAATTTTTTCCAAATGCGCTGCCGTTTGACTTTATGCCAACGTCTTTAAGATGAAGAAAGTTAATTAACTTGAATATGTGAATTTAATAAATTGAAACAACTTTATATGTGTACATGCACGAAAGTCGGTTTTTTACCTAAATGTAAAATTGTGGAATTTTTTCCAAATGCACTGTCGTTATGGTCTTATGTCAACTTGAGTAACATGGTGAGGGTTAATTATTTAACCTTAATATGTGAAGCTAACGATTTGAAGCAACTTGATATGGATTTCTAAATGTGTACATGCCGGAATATCGGTTTTATACCTAAATGTAAAATTGTGGAATTTTTCCAAATGCTCTGCCGTTATGGCTTTATGCCAACTTTAGTAAGATGAAGAAAGTTAATTAACTTTAATATGTGAATTTAATAATTTGAAACAACTTGATATGGATTTCTAAACGTGTACATGAAAGAAAGTCGGTTTTATACCTAAATGTAAAATTCCGGAATTTTTTCTAAATGCGAACTTCTGTGAGATGACGAAGGTTAATTAACTTTAATATGTTAAGCTAATTATTTGAAACAACTTGATATGGATTTCTAAATGTGTACATGCAAGAAAGTCGGTTTTATACCTAAATGTAAAACTATGGAATTTTTCCAAATGCACTGCCGTTTTGGCTTTATGCCAACTTCTGTAAAGTGAAGAAAATTAATTAACTTTAATATGTGAATTTAATAATTTGAAGTAACTTGATACCAGTTTCTAAATGTGTACGTGCAAGAAAGTCGGTTTTATACCTAAATGTAAAATTATGGAATTTTTCCAAATGCACTGCCGTTTTTGCTTTATGCGAACTTCTGTAAGATGACGAAAGTTAATTAGTTTTAATATGTGAAGCTAATGATTTTAAGCAACTTGATATGGATTTCTAAATGTTTAAATGCAGGAAAATCGGTTTTATACCTAAATGTAAAATTGTGGAACTTTTCCAAATGCACTGCCGTTTTTGCTTTATGCGAACTTCTTTAGGATGACGAAGGTTAATTAGTTTTAATATGTGAAGCTAGTGATTTTAAGCAACTTGATATGGATTTCTAACTGTTTAAATACAGGAAAATCGGATTTATACCTAAATGTAAAATTGTGGAATTTTTCCAAATGCACTGCCGTTTTTGCTTTATGCGAACTTCTGTAAGATGACGAAGGTTAATTAGTTTTAGTATGTGAAACTAATGATTTTAAGCAACTTGATGTGGATTTCTAAATGTTTAAATGCAGGAAAATCAGTTTTATACCTAAATATAAAATTGTGGAATTTTTCCAAATGCACTGCCGTTTTTGCTTTATGCGAACTTCTGTAAGATGACGAAGTTTAATTAACTTTAATATGTGAAGCCAATGATTTTAAGCAACTTGATATGGATTTCTAAATGTTTAAATGCAGGAAAATCGGTTTTATACCTAAATTTAAAATTGTGGAATTTTTCCAAATGCACTGCCGTTTTTGCTTTATGCGAACTTCTGTAAGATGACGAAGGTTAATTAGTTTTAATATGTGAAGCCAATGATTTTAAGCAACTTAATATGGATTTCTAAATGTTTAAATGCAGGAAAATCGGTTTTATACCTAAATGTAAAATTGTGGAATTTTTCCAAATGCACTGCCGTTTTTGCTTTATGCGAACTTCTGTAAGATGACGAAGGTTAATTAGTTTTAATATGTGAAGCCAATGATTTTAAGCAACTTAATATGGATTTCTAAATGTTTAAATGCAGGAAAATCGGTTTTATAATAAAACGTAAAATTTCAGAATTTTTCCAAATGCACTGCCCTTTTGGCTTTATGCCAACTTTAGTAAGATGAAGAAAGTTAATTAACTTTAATATGTGAAGCTAATGATTTGAAGCAACTTGATATGGATTTCTAAATGTGTACATGCTAGAAAATCGGTTTTATACTAAATGTAAAATTGTGGAATTTTTCCAAATGCACTGCCGTTTTTGCTTTATGCCAACTTCTTTAAGATGAAGAAAGTTAATTAACTTGAATATGTGAATTAAATGATTTGAAACAACTTGATATGGATTTCTAAATATGAACATGCAAGAAAGTCGGTTTTATACCTAAATGTAAAATTCTGGAATTTTTCCAAATGCGCTGCCGTTTTGACTTTATGCCAACTTCTTTAAGATGAAGAAAGTTAATTAACTTGAATATGTGAATTAAATAATTTGAAACAACTTGATATGGATTTCTAAATGTGTACATGCTTGAAAGGCGTTTTTATACCTAAATATAAAATTGAAGAATTTTTTCCAAATGCACTGTCATTATGGTCTTATGTCAACTTGAGTAAGATGGTGAGGGTTAATTAATTAACTTTAATATGTGAAGCTAATGATTTGAAGCAACCTGATATGGATTTCTAAATGCGTACATGCCGGAATATCGGTTTTATACCTAAATGTAAAGTTGTGGAATATTTCCAAATGCTCTGCCGTTACGGCTTTATGCCAACTTGTGTAAGATGACGAAGGTTATTTAGCTTTAATATGTGAATTTAATAAATTGAAACAACTTGGTATGGATTTCTAAATATGAACATGCAAGAAAGTCGGTTTTATACCTAAGTGTAAAATTCTGGAATTTTTCCAAATGCGCTGCCGTTTTGACTTTATGCCAACTTCTTTAAGATGAAGAAAGTTAATTAACTTGAATATGTGAATTAAATAATTTGAAACAACTTGATATGGATTTCTAAATGTGTACATGCACGAAAGGCGGTTTTATACCTAAATATAAAATTGAAGAATTTTTTCCAAATGCACTGTCATTATGGTCTTATGTCAACTTGAGTAAGATGGTGAGGGTTAATTAATTAACTTTAATATGTAAAGCTAATGATTTGAAGCAACTTGATATGGATTTCTAAATGTGTACATGCCGGAATATCGGTTTTATACCTAAATGTAAAATTGTGGAATATTTCCAAATGCTCTGCCGTTACGGCTTTATGCCAACTTGAGTAAGATGACGAAGGTTTTTTAGCTTTAATATGTGAATTTAATAAATTGAAACAACTTGGTATGGATTTATAAATGTGTACATGCAAGAAAATCGGTTTTATACCTAAATGTAAAATTATGGAATTTTTCCCAATGCGCTGCCGTTTTGACTTTATGCCAACTTCTTTAAGATGAAGAAAGTTAATTAACTTGAATATGTGAATTAAATAATTTGAAACAACTTGATATGGATTTCTACATGTGTACATGCACGAAAGTCGGTTTTATACCTAAATGTAAAATTGTGGAATTTTTTCCAAATGCACTGTCGTTATGGTCTTATGTCAACTTGAGTAACATGGTGAGGGTTAATTATTTAACCTTAATATGTGAAGCTAACGATTTGAAGCAACTTGATATGGATTTCCAAATGTGTACATTCCGGAAAATCGGTTTTATACCTAAATGTAAAATTGTGGTATTTTTCCAAATGCTCTGCCGTTATGGCTTTAAGCCAACTTTAGTAAGATGAAGAAAGTTAATTAGCTTTAATAAGGGAATTTAATAATTTGAAACAACTTGACATGGATTTATAAATGTGTACATGCAAGAAAGTCGGTTTTATACCTAAATGTAAAATTCCGGAATTTTTTCTAAATGCGAACTTCTGTGAGATGACGAAGGTTAATTAACTTTAATATGTTAAGCTAATTATTTGAAACAACTTGATATGGATTTCTAAATGTGTACATGCAAGAAAGTCGGTTTTATACCTAAATGTAAAACTATGGAATTTTTCCAAATGCACTGCCGTTTTGGCTTTATGCCAACTTCTGTAAAGTGAAGAAAATTAATTAACTTTAATATGTGAATTTAATAATTTGAAGTAACTTGATACCGGTTTCTAAATGTGTACGTGCAAGAAAGTCGGTTTTATACCTAAATGTAAAATTATGGAATTTTTCCAAATGCACTGCCGTTTTTGCTTTATGCGAACTTCTGTAAGATGACGAAGGTTAATTAGTTTTAATATGTGAAGCCAATGATTTTAAGCAACTTGATATGGATTTCTAAATATTTAAATGCAGGAAAATCGGTTTTATACCTAAATGTAAATTTGTGGAATTTTTCCAAATGCACTACCGTTTTTGCTTTATGCGAACTTCTGTAAGATGACGAAGGTTAATTAGTTTTAATATGTGAAGCCAATGATTTTAAGCAACTTGATATGGATTTCTAAATATTTAAATGCAGGAAAATCGGTTTTATACCTAAATGTAAAATTGTGGAATTTTTC
This sequence comes from Bactrocera tryoni, assembly GCF_016617805.1. NCBI lineage: Eukaryota > Metazoa > Arthropoda > Insecta > Diptera > Tephritidae > Bactrocera > Bactrocera tryoni. The sequence goes on from NW_024393931.1 coordinate 11,152, forward strand.
CAAATGCACTACCGTTTTTGCTTTATGCGAACTTCTGTAAGATGACGAAGGTTAATTAGTTTTAATATGTGAAGCTAATGATTTTAAGCAATTCGTTGTGGATTTCTAAATGTTTAAATGCAGGAAAATCGGTTTTATACCTAAATGTAAAATTGTGGAATTTTTCCAAATGCACTCACTGTTTTTGCTTTATGAACTTCTGTAAGATGACGAAGGCCAATGTAATTTAATATGTGAAGCTAATGATTTTAAGCAACTCTATGGACTTTAAATATTTAAATGCAGGAAAATCGGTTTTATACCTAAATGTAAAATTGTGGAATTTTTCCAAATGCACTACCGTTTTTGCTTTATGCGAACTTCTGTAAGATGACGAAGGTTAATTAGTTTTAATATGTGAAGCTAATGATTTTAAGCAATTCGTTATGGATTTCTAAATGTTTAAATGCAGGAAAATCGGTTTTATACCTAAATGTAAAATTGTGGAATTTTTCCAAATGCACTGCCCTTTTGGCTTTATGCCAACTTTAGTAAGATGAAGAAAGTTAATTAACTTTAATATGTGAATTTAATAATTTGAAACAACTTGATATGGATTTCTAAATATGCACATACCAGAAAGTCGGTTTTATACCTAAATATAAAATTATGGAATTTTTTCGAAATGCACTGCCGTTTTGGCCTTATGCAAACTTTTGTAAGATGGAGAGGGTTCATTAACTTTAATATGTTAAGTTAATGATTTGAGGCAACTTATTATGGATTTCCAAATGTTTAAATGCAGGAAAATCGGTTTTATACCTAAATGTAAAATTGTGGAATTTTTCCAAATGCACTGCCGTTTTTGCTTTATGCGAACTTCTGTAAGATGACGAAGGTTAATTAGTTTTAATATGTGAAGCCAATGATTTTAAGCAACTTGATATGGATTTCTAAATATTTAAATGCAGGAAAATCGGTTTTATACCTAAATGTAAAATTGTGGAATTTTCCAAATGCACTGCCGTTTTTGCTTTATGCGAACTTCTGTAAGATGACGAAGGTTAAATAGTTTTAATATGTGAAGTTAATGATTTTAAGCAATTCGTTGTGGATTTCTTAAAGTTTAAATGCAGGAAAATCGGTTTTATACCTAAATGTAAAATTGTGGAATTTTTTCAAATGCACTGCCGTTTTTGCTTTAAACGAACTTCTGTAAGATGACGAGGGTTAATTAGTTTTAATATGTGAAGCCAATGATTTTAAGCAACTTGATATGGATTTCTAAATGTGTACATGCTAGAAAATCGGTTTTATACTAAATGTAAAATTGTGGAATTTTTCCAAATGCACTGCCGTTTTTGCTTTATCCCAACTTCTTTAAGATGAAGAAAGTTAATTAACTTGAATATGTGAATTAAATAATTTGAAACAACTTGATATGGATTTCTAAATGTGTACATGCTTGAAAGGCGTTTTTATACCTAAATATAAAATTGAAGAATTTTTTCCAAATGCACTGTCATTATGGTCTTATGTCAACTTGAGTAAGATGGTGAGGGTTAATTAATTAACTTTAATATGTAAAGCTAATGATTTGAAGCAACTTGATATGGATTTCTAAATGTGTACATGCCGGAATATCGGTTTTATACCTAAATGTAAAATTGTGGAATATTTCCAAATGCTCTGCCGTTACGGCTTTATGCCAACTTCTTTAAGGTGAAGAAAGTTAATTAACTTGAATATGTGAATTAAATAATTTGAAACAACTTGATATGGATTTCTACATGTGTACATGCACGAAAGTCGGTTTTATACCTAAATGTAAAATTGTGGAATTTTTTCCAAATGCACTGTCGTTATGGTCTTATGTCAACTTGAGTAACATGGTGAGGGTTAATTATTTAACCTTAATATGTGAAGCTAACGATTTGAAGCAACTTGATATGGATTTCTAAATGTGTTCATACCGGAATATCGGTTTTATACCTAAATGTAAAATTGTGGAATTTTTCCAAATGCTCTGCCGTTATGGCTTTAAGCCAACTTTAGTAAGATGACGAAAGTTAATTAGCTTTAATAAGGGAATTTAATAATTTGAAACAACTTGATTTGGATTTTTAAATGTGTTCATGCAAGAAAGTCGGTTTTATACCTAAATGTAAAATTATGGAATTTTTTCTAAACGCGAACTTCTGAGAGATGACGAAGGTTAATTAACTTTAATATGTTAAGCTACTTATTTGAAACAACTTGATATGGATTTCTAAATGTGTACATGCAAGAAAGTCGGTTTTATAACTAAATGTAAAACTATGGAATTTTTCCAAATGCACTGCCGTTTTGGCTTTATGCCAACTTCTGTAAAGTGAAGAAAATTAATTAACTTTAATATGTGAATTTAATAATTCGAAGTAACTTGATATCGGTTTCTAAATGTGTACATGCAAGAAAGTCGGTTTTATACCTAAATGTAAAATTTCGGAATTTTTCCAAATGCACTGCCCTTATGGCTTTATGCCAACTTTAGTAAGGTGAAGAAAGTTGATTAACTTTAATATGTGAAGCTAATGATTTGAAGCAACTTGATATAGATTTCTAAATGTTTAAATGCTGGAAAATCGGTTTTACACCTAAATGTAAAATTTGGGAATTTTTCCAAATGCACTGCCGTTATGGTTTAATTCCAACTTTAGTAAGATGAAGAAAGTTGATTAACTTTAATATGTGAAGCTAATGATTTGAAGCAACTTGATATGGATTTCTAAATGTGTACATGCCAGAAATTCGGTTTTATAACTAAATGTAAAATTTCGGAATTTTTCGAAATGCACTGCCGTTTTGGCTTTATGCCAACTTGAGTAAGATGGTGAGGGTTAATTAACTTTAATAAGTTAAGTTAATGATTTAAGTCAACTTGATATGGATTTCTAAATGTTTACATGCAACAAAGACGGTTTTGTACCTAAATGTAAAATTATGGAATTTTTCGAAATGCACTGCCGTTTTTGCTTTCTGCGAACTTCTGTAAGATGACGAAGGTTAATTATATTTAATATGTGAAGCTAATGATTTTAAGCAATTCGTTGTGGATTTCTAAATGTTTAAATGCAGGAAAATCGGTTTTATACCTAAATGTAAAATTGTGGAATTTTTTAATATGCACTTCCGTTTTTGCTTTATGCGAACTTCTGTAAGATGACGAAGGTTAATTAGTTTTAATGTGTGAAGCTAATGATTTTAAGCAACTTGATATGGATTTCTAAATGTTTAAATGCAGGAAAATCGGTTTTATACCTAAATGTAAAATTGTGGAACTTTTCCAAATGCACTGCCGTTTTTGCTTTATGCGAACTTCTATAAGATGACGAAGGTTAATTAGTTTTAATATGTGAAGCTAATGATTTTAAGCAACTTGATATGGATTCTAAATGTTTAAATGCAAGAAAATCGGATTTATACCTAAATGTAAAATTGTGGAATTTTTCCAAATGCACTGCCGTTTTTGCTTTATGCGAACTTCTGTAAGATGACGAAGGTTAATTAGTTTTAATATGTGAAGCTAATGATTTTAAGCAATTCGCTGTGGATTTCTAAATGTTTAAATGCAGGAAAATCGGTTTTATACCTAAATGTAAAATTGTGGAATTTTTCCAAATGCACTGCCGTTATGGCTTTATGACAACTTTAGTAAGATGAAGAAAGTTAATTTACTTAAATAAGTGAATTTAATAATTTGAAGCAACTTGATATGGATTTCTAATGTTTACATGCAGGAAAATCGGTTTTATAACTAAATGTATAATTGTGGAATTTTTCCAAATGCACTGAAGTTTTTGTTTTATGCGAACTTCTGTAAGATGACGAAGGTTAATTAACTTTAATATGTTAAGCTAATGATTTGAAGCAACTTGATATAGATTTTTAAATGTTTAAATTCAGGAAAATCGGTTTTATACCTAAATTGAAAATTTTGGAATTTTTCCAAATGCACTGCCGTTATGGCTTAATGCCAACTTTAGTAAGATGAAGAAAGTTAATTAACTTTAATATGTGAAGCTAATGATTTGAAGCAACTTGACATGGATTTCTAAATTTGTACATTCAAGAAAGTCGGTTTTATACCTAAATGAAAAATTGTGGAATTTTTCCAAATGCACTGCCCTTTTGGCTTTATGCCAACTTTGGTAAGATGAAGAAAGTTAATTAACTTTAATATGTGAAGCTTATGATTTCAAGCAACTTGATATGGATTTCTAAATGTGTACATGTCAGACAATCGATTTTATACTAAATGTAAAATTGTGGAATTTTTCCAAATGCACTGCCGTTTTGGCTTTATGCCAACTTCTGTGAAATGAAGAAGGTAAATTAAGTTTAATGTGTGACGTTAATGATTTGAATCAATTCGATATCGATTGCTAAATGTTTAAATGGAGGAAAATCGGTTTTATACCTAAATGAAAAATTGTGGAATTTTTCCAAATG
>NW_024393932.1:0-3505 GCF_016617805.1 Bactrocera tryoni
CAGTACGCTGCTCCTGCTTCTATGTCAATATGACAAAGCTACAAAAGATTTAGTGCAGAGATATGCAACCAGCAGTAAAATGCTATTTATTCGTTGAAGCGCAAACTGATGCCACCAGCAGTATAGCTGTACAGCAGTGGAGCAAAGTAAAAGATCTGTTGTAAAAGTATCCATCAAAACGAAATGAAATGTTATAAAATAAATGGATTGCAAGCAGATAAGCCATAAGGAGTCATCAATAAAGTTTCGCCGTACAGTTTGTCATGCAAGCAAAAAATAGCTAGAAACTCCGGAAAGCAAATAAATGATTGAGAGCGACAACCATTTAAACTAAGCTGCAGAAGCCAGTGACTATTTTCATTATTTATTTTATTTTACTCAGGGCATTGACGGTCATATTGTAAAGACATGGATAGATAAAAAGAATTTTAAATTTTAATTTGTTGAAAAGTGCAAAAGCGATTGTTTTTGATTAAAGTGAATTGTTATAGGTTTTCTTTTCATTTAATCACACAATTCATTAATGCATTGCCTTATAACGACAGCGATGAATTGATTTAGCTATTTATAGATCTTCTGGCTGTTATTAGCTTTCTTTAAGTGAAATTTATAAATTTTAAATTTTGAGGCATATTTTGAAGGGGGTCATCTGCTTACTACTAGTTTTGAAGTTTTTTTTTTAACTTAGTGCATTTTTTTATCATGTGAACATAAGTAACGGAGAATAGAGTCATGTGTAGAAGTTCCTTTGGGAATATACAGATATTATTATTTTATATATGGCTCAAGCAGCTCACGACTTCCAATCTTAGGCCAAGTATTCTTTGGCCAACAAACAACCATTTGAAGGCAAACTATTGTGAGAAGGCCAAACATTCCTTCCTAGGCTTGTATGGTTTGGTACCTGCCACGTCAAAAACACCCCCAATGATAGGAAGACCTCTTTCAACCAAGGCTATTGAAGAAAAAAGAAGAAGAATATGTAGGTAAGAACATACCCTATTAAGGATCAGATCTCAAGCATGTTGCTTTGTGAAATATTGAGTCCCAAACCCGCCCCTTCGCTGACTATTCCCGTCTCCGTAGACGGGCTTACCCAAAAGGTTAAGTTTAAGTTTTGGTACGATTCTGGGAAAACTATAAAATATGTATATTCAAAATCTATATATTAGTATTAATTCACAAAATATCTAGATATAATTTCAAATAATTTTTTTTTAGTGTTTTATTGCTAGATTTTCAAATCTTCAAAAAGTTTGTGTCTAATTGTTACCAGAAGGCAAAAAAAAATATTGTTTGTTTCAATATTCTACAGCGCAAATGTATTGCCAAGAAGTTGACCATGATGCGCCACCAGTAACGTTATAGTCCAAACAATTTAATTAGCTAATGAGCTATTGATTATAGTATATGTATATTATATACAACACTGTAGTCTATGTTGTCTATGGAAGAATTGCTTTTAGACCAGCATGATTATCTTGAACCTTACTGCTAAGTTCTGCCATTAGTTCTGTTACAACTGCTTATTCTTGCATAAGTGCTATTGCAAGTTCAGACCGCTATTCCACTGTGATCAAATTGAAAGGTTAATTTTGTCCATTTCATTTCCTTCAAATAAAAAACCCTTCCAGCTTTTATATCCTCAATTGAGTCAAAACGGTGTCCTCGGAGTGGTCATGTGAATTTACTGAATAGCCAGAAGTTACACGAAAGAAAATTAGGCGAATACGGTGGTTGCGGCACGATATTAGTTGAAAATGTGGCGAAATGATCAAGAATAAGCAATGATGAGATGGTGCATTATCGCACTTCTTTGCTCAATAAAAAACGATGCGTATCTCAAATACTAATGAATATTTTGACGCGATTATGATATTTTGAGCATAGATGTCAATAACAGTACTACCAGCGTACAGAAAAAAAATTACTAAAAACGTGTAGTATAAATTAAAAATCAATTTGATCACAGTAGTGCATCACTGCAGTCTATTTTGCCTATGGAAGCATTGCGTTGAGATCAACGCCAATTGTATTGAACCTTACTGCTTAGTACTGCCATAAATTCTGTTACAAGTTCAGAGCGTTATAAACATTAATTTTATTTAATAAGGTATATAAGGAATATAAGAAGACAGTGATTTACAACACTTTATTCGAGCGGTCATCTTTTGCTTTCACGCAAGCCCTCAAACGCTTCGGCTATTGACCGATTGACGGCGCTACTAGATCCAAAGGTATTCTGAGACTCACCAAATTTATGTGTGGTACGTGACAGGCTTCGTTCTTCAACTCTGATCACAAACTGTCTTTGAAAAGATTGAAATCTGAACTTCCAGGACTGAAATAAGCCTGCTCACTAATGCATTAAAGCCGAATCCGGAAGCTCTTTATATATGTAGGATATATGGTAGTAAGTAAAGTATTCATTCGATTTTTATTTATTTTCAACACAAGAACACATTTTTGTTGAGGAAAAAACTCTTCCTGAAATTAAAGTGACAGATTGACCAATATACTCGGTAAAAATTCAACCATTGGCGCTTCTTCTGCTTTATTGGCGTAGGCACCGCTTACGCGGTTATGGCCGAGTTTACAACAGCGAAGTTGTTTTGTCCTTTTCATTGGAGGTATTTTTTTACGTAGCGGATCTCAAACCCAGCGCACAACCCTGGGGAGGGATGTTCCGCCTTTTCACTTTAGTTCGCCTTCAAACGGATGTCTTTGAGGTACTCAGAGGACGCTTCATCTAAGACTGGAAGTCGTGGGCAGCTAGAGCCTAATGGAGAAGAATCGTTTCTGGCCACTCCCAAGTGAATGGCGCTCAGAGACCTTTTCTCACTTGCGTGAACTTTTACACATGGTTCCTTCCACACAACCATTGTACAGGGGTCCACATATTCGGAGGATTTCTCGTAATGCCGTGCGATGCCATGTCTTTATCAATTATTACAACAATTCCTTAAGAACCCATACTGTTTGTAAAATTTATTTCTTTTAACGTATTTCTTTAGTTAGTTAGCGCATTTTATATATTTAACATAACCTTATGTGAAGTGGGTGCTGTTGTTCTTGTAATGGTCCCGTTACGATGGTAAAGTTTAAATAAGTCGTCATCGAGGTTATCCAACTGTAGGTCCAGGAAACATGCTGTTTGCATGGGGAGAGGGGTGTCAGATGTGTTGGATTAGCTGGACACGCAAAAATGTGGTTAGAGTCATGGGTTTTGTTATCATAGAATTTCATTAATTTTTAAACTGTTTGAGAAGAAAACTTGTCCTAATAAATTTTGTTGAAATAGATTTAGCTGAGTAGTTGATTCGATTCACTACTCTGCAGCACTTGACAGATAGAGAGAGGGCAGCTAGTGTAAAATACGCGACAGCAAACTGAAGAGCAAATATCTGTTTTTGTGATGAATAAAGTAAGCTCCGTAATATATAGTATGTTTAGAGATTCGAACAGCACCAAAGCAAAAGTCGTTGGGTCAATTTGTACATTATTG
>NW_024393933.1:0-8504 GCF_016617805.1 Bactrocera tryoni
TTTCTTGCATATACACGTTTAAGAAAAACATATGAAGTTGCCTCAATTCTTTAGCTTCACATATTAAAGATAATTAACTTTCTTCATCTTACAGAAGTTGGCATAGAGCCAAAAAGACGAATAATTAACTTAATATATTAAAGTTAATATACCTGCTTCATCTTACCAAAGTTGACATAAAGCCATAACGGCAGTGCATTTGGAAAAAGTCCACAATTTTGCATTTAGGTATAAAACCGATTTTCTTGCATATACATATATAAAAGCAGTGCATTTGGAAAAAAATCCATAATTTTACATTTAGGTATAAAACCGAATTTCTGGCATGTACACATTTAGAAACCATATCAAGTTGCTTCAAATTATTAAATTCACATATTAAAATAAATTAACCTTTTTTATCTTACAGAAGTTGGCATAAAACCAAAACGGCAGTGCATTTGGAAAAAATACAGAATTTAACATTTAGGTTTAAAACCGATTTTTCTCAAAGTACACATTTAGAAATCCATATCATAAGCTTAACATATTAAAGTTAATAAACCCTCATCATCTTACTCAAGTTGACAGAAGACCATAACGGCAGTGCATTTGGAAAAAATTCCATAATTTTACATTTAGTTATAAAACCGATTTTCTTGTATTTAAACATTTAGCAATCCATATTGAGTTGATTCAAATCATTAACTTCACATATTAAAGTTAATTAGCCTTTCCCATCATACAGAAGTTGACATAAAGCCAAAACGGCATTTGGAAAATTTCCACAATTTTACATTTAGGTATAAAACAGATTTTCTTGCATATACACATTTGGCAATGTATGTCCAATGGCTTCAAATCATTAGCTTCACATATTAAAGTTAATTAACCTTCTTCATCTTACTGAAGTTGGAATAAAGCAAAACGGAAGTTAATTTAGAAAATTCCAGAATTTTTCATTTAGGTATAAAACCGATTTTCTTGCATGTACACATTTAGAAATTCATAACAAGTTGCCTCAAATCATTAGCTTAACATATTAAACTTAATTAACTTTCTTCATCTTACAGAAGTTGGCATAAAACTAAAACGACAGTGCCTTTTGAAAGTTCCACAATTTTACATTTAGGTATAAAACCGCTTTTCTTGCATATACACATTTAGAAATCCATATCAAGTCGCTTCAAATCATAAGCTTAACATATTAAAGTTAATTAACCTTCTTCATCTTACAGAAGTTGACATAAAGCCAAAACGGCAGTGCATTTGGAAAAAATTCCAGAATTTTACATTTAGATATAAAACCGATTTTCTAGCATGTACACATTTAGAAATTAATATCGAGTTGATGCAAATCATAAGCTTAACATATTAAAGTTAATTAAATTTCTTCATCTTACAGAAGTTGGCATAAAGCCAAAACGGCAGTGCATTTGGAAAGATTACAGAATTTAACATTTAGGTATAAATCAGATTTTCCTGCATGCACACATTTAGAAATCCACATCAAGTTGCTCCAAATCATAAGCTTAACATACTAAAGTTAATAAACCCTCATCATCTTACTCAAGTTGACACAAGACCATAACGGCAGTGCATTTGGAAAAAATTCCATAATTTTACATTTAGTTATAAAACCGATTTTCTTGTATTTAAACATTTAGCAATCCATACTGAGTTGATTCAAATCATTAACTTCACATATTAAAGTTAATTAGCCTTTCCCATCATACAGAAGTTGACATAAAGCCAAAACGGCATTTGGAAAAATTCCACATTTTTACATTTAGGTACAAAACCGATTTTCTTGCATATACACATTTGGCAATGTATGTCCAATGGCTCACATATTAAAGTTAATTAACCTTCTTCATCTTACTGAAGTTGGAATAAAGTAAAACGGCAGTGAATTTAGAAAATTCCAGAATTTTTCATTTATGTATAAAACCGATTTTCTTGCAGGTACACATTTAGAAATTCATATCAAGTTGCCTCAAATCATTAGCTTAACATATTAAACTTAATTAGCTTTCTTCATCTTACAGAAGTTGGCATAAACTAAAGCGACAGTGCCTTTTGAAAGTTCCACAATTTTACATTTAGTTATAAAACCGATTTTCTTGCATTTAAACATTTAGCAATCCATATTGAGTTGATTCAAATCATTAACTTCACATATTAAAGTTAATTAGCCTTTCCCATCATACAGAAGTTGACATAACGCCAAAACGGCATTTGGAAAAATTTCACAATTTTACATATAGGTATAAAACCGATTTTCTTGCATATACACATTTGGCAATGTATGTCCAATGGCTTCAAATCAGTAGCTTCACATATTAAAGTTAATTAACCTTCTTCATCTTACTGAAGTTGGAATAAAGCAAAACAGCAGTGAATTTAGAAAATTCCAGAATTTTTCATTTAGGTATAAAACCGATTTTCTTTCATGTACACATTTAGAAATCCATATCAAGTTGCCTTAAATCATTAGCTTAACATATTAAACTTAATTGACTTTCTTCATCGTACAGAAGTTGGCATAAAGCAAAAAGGACAGTGCATTTGGAAAAATTCCACAATTTTACATTTAGGTATAAAACCGCTTTTCTTGCATATCTCCTTCTTAATTGGCGTAGACACCGCTTACGCGATTATAGCCGAGTTAACAACAGCGCGCCAGTCGTTTCTCCTTTTCGCTACGTGGCGCCAATTGGATATTCCAAGCGTAGCCAGGTCCTTCTCCTCTTGGTCCTTCCAACGGAGTGGAGGTCTTCCTCTTCCTCTGCTTCCCCCGGCGGGTACAGCGTCGAATACTTTCAGAGCTGGAGTGTTTTCGTTCATTCGGACAACATGACCTAGCCAGCGTAGCCGCTGTCTTTTAATTCGCTGCACAATGTCAATGTCGTCATATATCTCATACAGCTCATCGTTCCATCGACAGCGATATTCGCCGTGGCCAACGCGCAAGGACCGTAAATCTTTCGCAGAACTTTTCTCTCGAAAACTCGCAACGTCAACTCATCAGTTGTTGTCATTGTCCAAGCCTCTGCACCATATAGCAGGACGGGAATTATGAGTGACTTATAGAGTTTGATTTTTGTTTGTCGAGAGAGGACTTTGCTTCTCAATTGCCTACACAGTCCGAAGTAACACCTGTTGGCATGAGTTATTCTGCGTTGGATTTCTAGGCTGACATTGTTGGTGGTGTTTACGCTGGTTCCAAGATAGACGAAATTATCTACAACTTCAAAGTTATGACTGTCAATAGTGACGTGAGTGCCAAGTCGCGAGTGCGACGACTGTTTGTTTGATGACAGGAGATATTTTGTCTTGCCCTCGTTCACTGCCAGACCCATTTGTTTTGCTTCCTTGTCTAGTCTGGAGAAAGCAGAACTAACGGCGCGGGTGTTAAGGCCGATAATATCAATATCATCAGCATACGCCATATATGCATATGCATATACACATTTCAAAAAACACAAGAAGTTGTTTCAAATCATTACCTTCAAATTATAAAGTTAATTTATCTTCGTCATCTTACCAAAGTTGGCATAAAGCCATAACGGCCTGGTATTTGTAGAAATTCCAGAATTTTACATTTAGGTCTAAAACCGATTTTCTTGCATGTACACATTTAGAAATCCATATCAAGTTGACTCAAATCATTAGCTTTACTTATTAAAGTTAATTAGCCCTCACCATCTTACTGAAGTTTACATTAAGCCATAACGGCAGTGCATTTGGAAAAATTCCACAATTTTACATTTAAGTATAAAACCGATTTTCTTGCATATACACATTTCAAAAAACACAAGAAGTTGTTTCAAATCATTACCTTCAAATTATAAAGTTAATTTATCTTCGTCATCTTACCAAAGTTGGCATAAAGCCATAACGGCAGTGTATTTGGAAAAATTCCAGAATTTTACATTTAGGTCTAAAACCGATTTTCTTGCATGTACACATTTAGAAATCCATATCAAGTTGCTTCAAATTATTAAATTTACATATTAAAGGTAATTAACTTTCTTCATCTTACTAAAGTTGGCATAAAGCCATAACGGCAGTGCATTTGGAAAAATTCCACAATTTTACATTTAGGTATAAAACCGATTTTCCTGCATTTAAACATTTAGCAATCCATATCGAGTCGATTCAAATCATAAGCTTCGCATACTAAAGTTAATTAACCTTCTCTATCTTACTGAAGGTGGCATAAAGCCAAAACGACAGTGCATTTGGAAAATTCCATAATTTTAAATTTAGGTGTAAAACCGATTTTCTTGCATGTACACATTTAGTAATCCATATCGAGTTGATTCAAATCATGAACGTCACATATTAATATCAATTAACCTCCTTCATCTCACTGAAGTTGGCATAAAGCCAAAACGGCAGTGCATTTGGAAAAATTAAATTAAAAATTATTAAATACACATATTAAAGTTAATTAACCTTCTTCATCTTACAGAAGTTGGCATAAAACCAAAACGACATTGCATTTAGAAAAATTCCAGAATTTCACATTGCGGTATAAGACCGATTTTCCTGTATATAGCCATTTAGAAATCCTCAACGAATTGCTCAAATCATTAGCTTCACAAATTAAGATTAATTACCCTTAACATGTTACTCAAGTTGACAACAAGCCATAACGGCAGTGCATTTGGTAAAAGTCCACTATATTACATTTAGGTATAACACCGATTTTCTTGCATATACACATTTGGCAATATATGTCGAATGGCTTCAAATCATAAGATTCCCATATTAAAGTTAATTAACCTTCTCTATCTTACTGAAAGTGGCATAAAGCCAAAACGGCAGTGCATTTGGAAAAAAATTCCATAATTTTACATTTAGGTATAACACCGACTTTCTTGCACGTACACATCTAAATCCATATAAAGTTGCTTCAAATCATTAGCTTAACATATTAACGTTAATTAACGTTCGGCAGTGCATTTGGAAAAAAATCCGACTTTCTGGCATGTACACTGTTAGAAATCCATATCAAGTTGCTTCAAATCATTAGCTTCACATATTAATGTAAATTAACTTTCTTCATCTTACAGAATTTGGCATAAAACCAAAACGACAGTGCATTTGGAAAAATTCCACAATTTTACATTTAGATATAAAACCGATTTTCTTTCATGTACACATTTAGAAATCCATATCAAGTTGCCTTAAATCATTAGCTTAACATATTAAACTTAATTGATTTTCTTCATCTTACAGAAGTTGGCATAAAGCCAAAACGACAGTGCATTTGAAAAAATTCCACAATTTTACATTTAGGTATAAAACCGCTTTTCTTGCATATACACATTTCAAAAAACACAAGAAGTTGTTTCAAATCATTACCTTCAAATTATAAAGTTAATTTATCTTCGTCATCTTACCAAAGTTGGCATAAAGCCATAACGGCAGTGTATTTGGAAAAATTCCAGAATTTTACATTTAGGTCTAAAACCGATTTTCTTGCATGTACACATTTAGAAATCCATATCAAGTTGACTCAAATCATCAGCTTCACTTATTAAAGTTAATTAGCCCTCACCATCTTACTGAAGTTGACATAGGACCATAACGGCAGTGCATTTGGAAAAATTCCACAATTTTACATTTAGGTATAAAACCGCTTTTCTTGCATATACACATTTCAAAATACACAAGAAGTTGTTTCAAATCATTACCTTAAAATTATAAAGTTAATTTATCTTCGTCATCTTACCAAAGTTGGCATAAAGCCATAACGGCAGTGCATTTGGAAAAATTCCACAATTTTACATTTAGGTATAAAACCGGTTTTCCGGCATTTAAACATTAAGTAATCCATATCGAGTTGATTCAAATCATTAACTTCTCATATTTATGTCAATTAACTCTCATCAGCTTACCCAAGTTGACATAATGCCATAACGACAGTGCATTTGGAAAAAAATTCCATAATTTTACGTTTAGGTATAACACCGATTTTCTTGCATATACATATTTGGCAATCTATGTCGAATGGCTTCAAATCATTATCTTCACATATTAAAGTTAATTAACGTTCTTTATCTTACAGAAGTTGGCATAAAGCCAAAGCGGCAGTGCATTTGGAAAAATGCCACTATTTTACATTTAGGTATAACCCCGATTTTCTTGCTTATTCACATTTGGCAATATATCTCGAATGGCTTCAAATCATAAGCTTCCCATATTAAAGTTAATTATAACCTTATCTTACTGAAGGTGGCATAAAGCCAAAACGGCAGTGCATTTGGAAAAAAATTCCATAATTTTACAGTTAGGTATAACACCGACTTTCTTGCACGTACACATCTAAATCCATATAAAGTTGCTTCAAATCATTAGCTTAACATATTAAAGTAAATTAACGTTCGTCATCTTACAGAAGTTGGCATAAAGCCAAAACGGCAGTGCATTTGGAAAAATTCCACTATTTTACATTTAAGTATAACCCCGATTTTCTTGCATATACACATTTGGCAATATATGTCGAATGGCTTCAAATCATAAGCTTCCCATACTAAAGTTAATTAACCTTCTCTATCTTACAGAAGGTGGCATAAAGAAAAAACGACAGTGCATTTGGAAAAAAATTCCATAATTTTACATTTAGGTATAACACCGACTTTCTTGCACGTACACATCTAAATCCATATAAAGTTGCTTCAAATCATTAGCTTAACATATTAAAGTAAATTAACGTTCGTCATCTTACAGAAGTTGGCATAAAGCCAAAACGACAGTGCATTTGGAAAAATTCCACAATTTTACATTTGGGTATAAAACCGCTTTTCTTGCATATACACATTTCAAAAAACACAAGAAGTTGTTTCAAATCATTACCTTCAAATTATAAAGTTAATTTATCTTCGTCATCTTACCAAAGTTGGCATAAAGCCATAACGGCAGTGTATTTGGAAAAATTCCAGAATTTGACATTTAGGTATAAAACCGATTTTCTTGCATGTACACATTTAGAAATCCATATCAAGTTGCTTCAAATTATTAAATTTACATATTAAAGGTAATTAACTTTCTTCATCTTACTAAAGTTGGCATAAAGCCATAACGGCAGTGCATTTGGAAAAATTCCACAATTTTACATTTAGGTATAAAACCGATTTTCCTGCATTTAAACATTTAGCAATCCATATGGAGTCGATTCAAATCATAAGCTTCGCATACTAAAGTTAATTTACCTTCTCTATCTTACTGAAGGTGGCATAAAGCCAAAACGACAGTGCATTTGGAAAATTCCATAATTTTAAATTTAGGTGTAAAACTGATTTTCTTGCATGTACACATTTAGTAATCCATATCGAGTTGATTCAAATCATGAACGTCACATATTAAAATCAATTAACCTCCTTCATCTCACTGAAGTTGGCATAAAGCCAAAACGGCAGTGCATTTAGAAAAATTCCAGAATTTTACATTGCGGTATAAGACCGATTTTCCTGTATATAGCCATTTAGAAATCCTCAGCGAATTGCTCAAATCATTAGCTTCACAAATTAAGATTAATTACCCTTAACATGTTACTCAAGTTGACACCAAGCCATAACGGCAGTGCATTTGGTAAAAGTCCACAATTTTGCAATCACGTATAAAACCGATTTTCTTGCATATATATAAAAGCAGTGCATTTGGAAAAATTCCATAATTTTACATTTAGTTATAAAACCGATTTGCTGGCATTTACACATCTAAATTCATATAAAGTTGCTTCAAGTTATTAAATTCACATATTAAAGTTAATTAACATTCGTCATCTTACAGAAGTTGGCATAAAGCCAAAACGGCAGTGCATTTGGAAAAACTCCACTATATTACATTTAGGTATAACACCGATTTTCTTGCATATACACATTTGGCAATATATGTCGAATGGCTTCAAATCATAAGATTCCCATATTAAAGTTAATTAACCTTCTCTATCTTACTGAAGGTGGCATAAAGCCAAAACGGCAGTGCATTTGGAAAAAAATTCCATAATTTTACATTTAGGTATAACACCGACTTTCTTGCACGTACACATCTAAATCCATATAAAGTTGCTTCAAATCCTTAGCTTAACATATTAACGTTAATTAACGTTCGGCAGTGCATTTGGAAAAAAATCCGACTTTCTGGCATGTACACTGTTAGAAATCCATATCAAGTTGCTTCAAATCATTAGCTTCACATATTAATGTAAATTAACTTTCTTCATCTTACAGAATTTGGCATAAAACCAAAACGACAGTGCATTTGGAAAAATTCCACAATTTTACATTTAGGTATAAAACCGCTTTCTTGCATATACACGTTTAGAAATACATATGAAGTTGCCTCAATTCATTAGCTTCACACATTAAAGATAATTAACTTTCTTCATCTTACAGAAGTTGGCATAAAGCCAAAACGACGAATCATTAACTTAATATATTAAAGTTAATTTACCTGCTTCATCTTACCAAAGTTGACATAAAGCCATAACGGCAGTGCATTTGGAAAAAGTC
>NW_024393934.1:0-2501 GCF_016617805.1 Bactrocera tryoni
GTATAAAACCGATTTTCCAGCATTTAAATACTTAGCAATCCATATCGAGGTGATTCAAATAATTAGCGTCACATATTCAAGCTAATTAACCTTCGTCAACTTACAGAAGTTGGCATAAAGCCAAAACGGCAGTGCATTTGGAAAAATTTCATAATTTTACATATAGGTATAAAACCGGTTTTCTTGCATGTACACTTTTAGAAATCCATATCAAGTTGCTTTGAATCATTAGCTTAACATATTAAAGTTAACTAACCTTCTTCATCTTACAGAAGTTGGCATAAACCCAAGACGGCAATGCATTTGGAAAAATTCCAGAACTTTTTATTTATGTATAAAACCGACTTTCTTGCATGTACACATTTAGCAATCCATATCGAGTTGATTCAAATCATTAGCTTAACATATTCAAGTTAAATAACCTTCGTCATCTTACAGAAGGCATAAAGCCAAAACGGCAGTGCATTTGGAAAAATTCCAGAATTTTACATTTATGTATAAAACCGAATTTCTTGCATGTACACATTTAGCAATACATATCGAGTTGATTCAAATCATTATCTTCACATATCAAAGTTAATTAACCTTCTTCATCTTACAGAAGTTATAATAAAAACAAAACGACAGTGCATTTGGAAATTTCCACAATTATGCATTTAGGTATTAAACCGATTTTCCTGCATTTAAACATTTAGAAATCCAAATCAAGTTGTTTCAAATCATAAGCTTAACATATTAAAGTTAATTAACCCTCATCATCTTACTCAAGTTGACATAAGAGCATAACCTCAGTGCATTTGGAAAAAATTCCACAATTTAAATTTAGGTACAAAACCGATTTTCATGCATTTAAACATTTAGCAATCTATATCGAGTTTATTCAATTCATTAACGTCACACATTAAAGTTAATTAACCTTCGTCATTTTACAGAAGTTGGCATAAAGCCAAAACGGCAGTGCATTTGGAAAAATTCCAGAATTTTACATTTAGGTATAAAACCGATTTTCTTGCATATACACGTTTGGCAATATATGTTGAATGGCTTCAAATCATAAGCTTCACATATTAAAGTTAATTAACCTTCTTAATTTTACAGAGGTTGACATAAAACAAAAACGACAGTGCATTTGGAAAAATTCCACAATTTAAATTTAGGTATAAAACCGATTTTCATGCATTTAAACATTAAGCACTCTATATCGAGTTGCTTCAAATCACTAACGTCACATATTAAAGTTAATTAACCTTCGTCATTTTACAGAAGTTGGCATAAAACCAAAACGGAAGTACATTTGGAAAAATTCCACAATTTAAATTTAGGTATAAAACCGATTTTCATGCATTTAAACATTTAGCAATCTATATCGAGTTGCTTCAAATCGCTAACGTCACATATTCAAGTTAAATAACCTTCGTCATCTAACAGAAGTTGGCATAAAGCCAAAACGGCAGTGCATTTGGAAAAATTCCAGAATTTTACATTTATGTATAAAACCGACTTTGTTGCATGTACACATTTAGCAATACATATCGATTTGATTCAAATCATTACCGTCACATATTAAAGTTAATTAACCCTCTTCATCTTACAGAAGTTGGTATAAAAACAAAACGTCAGTGCATTTGGAAATTTCCACAATTATGCATTTAGGTATTAAACCGATTTTCCTGCATTTAAACATTTAGAAATCCAAATCAAGTTGCTTCAAATCATAAGCTTAACATAATAAAATTAATTAATCTTCTTTATCTTACAGAAGTTGGCATAAGCCCATGCAATGCATTTGGAAAAATTCCAGAACTTTTTATTTATGTATAAAACCGACTTTCTTGCATGTACACATTAGCAATCCATATCGAGTTGATTCAAATCATTAACGTCACATATTCAAGTTAAACAACCTTCGTCATCTTACAGAAGTTGGCACAAAGCCAAAACGGCAGTGCATTTGGAAAAATTCCAGAATTTTACATTTATGTATAAAACCGATTTTCTTGAATTTACGCATTTAGAAATCCATATCAAGTTGCTTCAAATCATTAGCTTAACATATTTAAGTTAATTAACCCTCATCATCTTACTCAAGTTGACATAACACTATAACGATTTTGCATTTGGAAAAAATTCCACAATTTTGCATTTAGGTATAAAACCGACTTTCTTGGACATACACATTTAGCAATCCATACCGAGGTGTTTCAAATCATTAACGTCACATATTCAAGTTAATTAACTTTCTTCATCTTACTAAAGATGGCATAAAGC
This sequence comes from Bactrocera tryoni, assembly GCF_016617805.1. Lineage (NCBI taxonomy): Eukaryota > Metazoa > Arthropoda > Insecta > Diptera > Tephritidae > Bactrocera > Bactrocera tryoni. The sequence goes on from NW_024393934.1 coordinate 2,269, forward strand.
CATAACGGCAGTGCATTTGGAAAAATTCCACAATTTAAATTTAGGTATAAAACCGATTTTCCTGCATTTAAACATTTAGCAATCCATATCGAGTTGATTCAAATTATTAACGTCACATATTAAAGTTAATTAACTTTCTTCATCTTACTAAAGTTGGCATAAAGCCATAACGGCAGTGCATTTGGAAAAGTTCCACAATTTTACATTTAGGTATAAAACCGATTTTCCTGCAT
>NW_024393935.1:0-2060 GCF_016617805.1 Bactrocera tryoni
GACAATCTTATATTCAGGTATAAAGTCGATTTTCTTTTCTATACACATTTAGTAGTCGATATTGATTTGCTTTAAATCATTATTGTAACTAATTTAAAATAATTAGCCTTCTTCATCCTACCAAAGTTGACATAAAGCCATAACGGCAGTGCATTTGGAAGAACTCGACAATTTTATACTCAGGTATAAAGTCGATTTTCTTGTATATACGTATTGAGCAGTCGATATTGAGTTGCTTCAAACCATTAACATCAAATATTTACGATAAATAACATTCTTCATCTTGCTGAGGTTGACATAAAGCCATAACGGCAGTGCATTTGGAAGAATTCGATAATCTTATATTCAGGTATAAATTCGATTTGCTTGTATATACACATTTAGCAGTCGATATTGAGTTGCTTCAAATCATTAGCATCAAATATTTAAGATAATTAACATTCTTCTTCTTGCTGAAGTTGGCATAGAGCCATAACGGCAGTGCATTTGGAAGAATTCGACAATCTTATATTCAGGTATAAAGAAGATTTTCTTGTATATACACATTTAGCAGTCGATATTGAGTTGGTTCAAATCATTAACATCAAATATTTAACATAATTGACCTTCTTCATCTTGCTGAAGTTGACATAAAGCCATGACGGCAGTGCATTTGGAAGAATTCGACAATCTTATATTCAGGTATAAAGTCGATTTGCTTGTATATACACATTTAGCAGTCCATATTGAGTTGCTTCAAATCATTAACATCAAATATTTTAGATAATTAACCTTCTTCATCTTGCTGAAGTTGGCATAGAGCCATAACGGCGGTGCATTTGGAAGAATTCGACAATCTTATATTCAGGTATAAAGTAGATTTTCTTGTATATACACATTTAGCAGTCGATATTGAGTTGCTTCATATCATAAAGATCAAATATTTAAGATAATTAACCTTCTTCAACTATCTGAAGTTTACATAAAGCCATAACGGCAGTGCATTTGGAAGAATTCGACAATCTTATATTTAGGTACAAAGTCGATTTGCTTGTATATACACATTTAGCAGTCGATATTGAGTTGCCTCAAATCATTAGCATCAAATATTTAAGATATTTAACTGTCTTCATCTTGCTGAAGTTGGCATAAAGCCATAACGGCAGTGCATTTGGAAGAATTCGAAAATCTTATATTCAGGTATAAAGTAGATTTTCTTTAATATGCATATTTAGCAATCGATATTGATTTGCTTTAAATCATTATTGTAACTTATCTAAGTTAATTAGCCTTCTTCTTCCTATCGAAGTTGACATAAAGCCATAACGGCAGTGCATTTGGAAGAATTCGACAATCTTATATTCAGGTATAAAGTCGATTTGCTTGTATATACACATTTAGCAGTCGATATTGAGTTGCTTCAAATCATCAAGATCAAATATTTAAGATAATTAACCTTCTTCATATAGCTGAAGTTGGCATAGAGCCATAACGGCAGTGCATTTGGAAGAATTCGACAATCTTATATTCAGGTATAAAGTCGATTTTCTTGTATATACACATTTAGCAGTCGATATTGAGTTGCTTCAAATCATCAAGATCAAATATTTAAGATAATTAACCTTCTTCATCTAGCTGCAGTTGACATAAGGCCATAACGGCAGTACATTTGGAAGAACTAGACAATCTTACATTCAGGTATAAAGTCGATTTTCTGGTATATACACATTTAGCAGTCGATATTGAGTTGCATCAAATCATAAAGATCAAATATTTAAGATAATTAACATTCTTCATCTAGCTGAAGTTGACATAAAGCCATAACGGCAGTGCATTTGGAAGAATTCGACAATCTTATATTCAGGTATAAAGTCGATTTGCTTGTATATACACATTTAGTAGTCGATATTGAGTTGCCCTAATTCAATAATTTAAAATATTTAAGTTAATTAACCTTCCTCATCTTACTGAAGTTGACATAAAGCCATAACGGCACTGAATTTGGAAAAATTCTACAATCTTATATTCAGGTATAAAGTAGATTTTCTTGTATATACACATTTAGCAGTCGATATTGAGTT
>NW_024393936.1:0-5367 GCF_016617805.1 Bactrocera tryoni
TGGCTTTATGCCATATTCAGTAAGATGATAAAGGTTATTTAACCTTAATATGTTAAGCTAATGATTTGAAGCAAACTGATATGGATTTCTAAATCTGTACATGCAAGAAAATCGGTTTCATACCTACATAAATGTAAAATTGTGGATTTTTTCCAAATGCACTGCCATTTTGGCTTTATGCCAACTTCTGTAAGGTGAAGAAGGTTAGTTAACTTGAATATGTTAAGCTAATGATTTGAGGCAACTCAAAGTGGATTTCTAAATGTGCGTATGCAAGAAAAGCGGTCTTATACCTAAATGTAAAATTGTGGAATTTTTCCAAATGCACTGCCGTTATGGCTTTATGCCAACTCCTGTAAGATGAAGAAGGTAAATTAAATTTAAAGTATAAAGTTCATGATTTGAAGCAACTTCATATGTGTTTCCAAATGTGGATATGCAAGAAAATCGGCTTTATACTTAAGTAAAAATTTGTGGAATTTTTCCCAAATCACTGTCGTTTTGGTTTTATGCCAACTCCTGTAAGATTAAAAAGGTTAATTAACTTGACTATGTTAAGCTAATGATTTTAGGCAATTCTATGTGGTTTTCTAAATGTGCATATACAGGAAAATCGGTATTACACCTAAATGTAAAATTCTGGAATTTTTCCAAATGCACTGCCGTTATGGCTTTATGCCAACTTCAGTAAGATGAAGAAGGTTAATAACCTTTAATATGTGAAGCTAATGATTTGAAGCATTTTGATATGGATTTCTAAATCTGTACATGTAAGAAAATCGGTTTTATACCAAAATGTAAAATTGTGGATTTTTTCCAAATGCACTGCTATTTTGGCTTTATGCCAACTTCTGTAAGGTGATGAAGGTTAATTAACTTGAATATGTTAAGCTAATGATTTGTGGCAACTCAAAGTGGATTTCTAAATGTGCGTATGCAAGAAAAGCGGTCTTATACCTAAATGTAAAATTGTGGAATTTTTTCAAATGCACTGCCGTTATGGCTTTATGCCAACTCCTGTAAGATGAAGAAGGTAAATTAAGTTTAAAGTATAAAGTTCATGATTTGAAGCAACTTCACATGTGTTTCCAAATGTGGATATGCAAGAAAATCGGCTTTATACTTAAGTATAAAATTGTGGAATTTTTCCCAAATCACTGTCGTTTTGGTTTTATGCCAACTTCTGTAAGATGAAGAACGTTAATTAACTTGAATATGTTAAGTTAACGATTTGAAGCAACTTCATATGTATTTCTAAATGTGTATATGCAAGAAAATCGGTTTTATACCTAAATGTAAATTTGTGGAGTTTTTCCAAATGCACTGTCGTTTTGGTTTTATACCAACTCCTGTAAGATTAAGAAGGTTAATTAACTTGACTATGTTAAGCTAATGATTTTAGGCAATTCGATGTGGTTTTCTAAATGTGCATATACGGGAAAATCGGTATTACACCTAAATGTAAAATTCTGGAATTTTTCCAAATGCACAGCCGCTGTGGCTTTATGCCAACTTCTGTAAGATGAAGAAGGTTAATTAACTTGAATATGGTAAGCTAATGATTTGAAGCAACTTGATATGGATTTCTAAATATTTACATTCAAGAAAATCGGTTTTATACTTAACTGTAAAGTTGTGGAATTTTTCCAAATACACTGCCGTTTTGGCTTTATGCCAACTTCTGTAAAACGTAGAAGGTAAATTAACTTTAATATATGAAGTTAACGATTTGAGGCAACTTAATATGTATTTCTAAATATGTATGTGCAAAAAAATCGGTTTTATATCTAAATGTAAAATTGTTGAATTTTTCCAAATGCACTGCCGTTTTGGATTTATGGAAACTTCTGTAAGACGGAGAAGGTAAACTTACTTTAATATATGAAGCTAACGATTTGAGGCAACTTAATGTGTATTCCTAAATATGTGTGTGAAAGAAAATCGGTTTTATACCTAAATGTAAAATTGTGGAATTTTTCCAAATGCAATGCCGTTATGGCTTTATGCCAACTTCTGTAAGATGACGAAGGTAAATTAACTTTAATATATGAAGTTAATGATTTGAAGCAACTTCATATGTATTTCTAAATGTGGATATGCAAGAAAATCGGTTTTATACCCAAAAGTAAAATTGTGAAATTTTTCCCAATGCACTGCCGTTATGGCTTTATGCCAACTTCTGTAAGACGAGGAAAGTAATTTATTTAATAATTAACTTTAATATGTGAAGCTAATGAATTGAAGCAACTTGATATGGATTCTTAAATGTGTAAATGCAAGAAAATCGGTTTTATACAAATGTAAAATAATGGAATTTTTCCAAATGCACTGTTTTGGTTTTATGCCAACTTCTGTAAGATAAAGAATGTTTATTAACTTGAATATAAGAAGTTAATAATTTGAAGACACTTCATATGGATTTCAAAATGTGTACATGCAAGAAAAACGGTTTTATACCTAAATGTAAAATTATGGAATTTTTCAAAATGCATTGCCGTTTTGGCTTTATGCCAATTTCAAAAAGATGAAAAAAATTTATTAACTTGAATATGTGAAGTTAATGATTTGAGTCCCCTCGATATAGTTTTCCAAATGATGATATGCAAGAAAATCGGGTTTATACCCAAATGTAAAATAATGGAATTTTTCCCAATGCGCTGCCGTTATGGCTGTATGCCAACTTCAGTAAGATGAAGAAAGATAAATGTTAAGCTATTGATTTGAGGCAATCCGATATGGATTTCTAAATTTGTACTTTCAAGAATATCGGTTTTATACCTAAATGAAAAGTTGTGGAATTTTCCAAATGCACTACCCTTTTTTCTTTATGCTAACTTCTGTAAGACGGAGTAGGTTAATTAACTTCAATATGTGACGTTAATGATTTGAATTAACTCGATGTGGATTTCTAAATGTGTACGTGCAAGAAAATCGGCTTTATACCTAAATGTAAAATTCTAAAATTTTCCAAATGCGCTGCCGTTTTGGCTTTATGCCAACTTCTGTAAGACCAAGAAGGTAAATTAACTTAAATATATGAAGTTATTGATTTGAAGCAAGTTCATATGTATTTCTAAATGTGTATATGCCCGAGAATCGGTTTTATATATAAATGGAAAATTGTGGAATTTTTCCAAATGCACTGTCGTTTTGGCTTTTATGCCAACTTCTGTAAGATGAAGAAGGTTAATTATCTTGAACATGTTAAGCTAACGATTTGAGGCAATTATATGTGTTTTTCTTAATCTGTAAATGCAAGAAAATCGGTTTTATTCCTAAATGTAAAATTGTGAAATTTTTCTTAATGCACTGCCGTTTTGGCTTTATGCCAACTTCTGTAAAACTACGAATGTTAATTAACTTTAATATGTGAAACCAATGATTTGAATCAACTCGATGTTGATTTCTAAATGTGTACATGCAAGATCGCCGGTTTTATACCTAAATGTAAAATCATGGAATTTTTCCAAATGCACTACCGTTTTGCCTTTATGCCAACTTCTGTAAGATGAAGAAGGTAAATTAACTTTATTATATGAAAATAATGATTTGAAGCAACCTGATATGTATTTCTAAATGTGGATATGCAAGAAAATCGGTTTTATACCTAAATGTAAAATTGTGGATTTTTTCCAAATGCACTGCCGTTTTGGCTTTATGCCAACTTCTGTAAGGTGAAGAAGGTTAATTAACTTGAATATGTGACGATAATGATTTGAGGCAACTCGATGTGGATTTGTAAATGTGCGTATGCAAGAAAAGCGGTCTTATACCTAAATGTAAAATTGTGGAATTTTTCCAAATGCACTGGCATTTTGGCTTTATGCAAACTTCTGTAAGATGAAGAAGGGTAGTTAACTTGAATATGTTAAGCTAACGATTTGAGGCAATTCGATGTGGATTTCTAAATGCGTTTAGGTAAGAAAATCGGTTTTATCCCTAAATGTAAAATTGTGGAATTTTTCCAAATGCACTGCCGTTTTGGCTTTATGCCAGCTTCTGTAAGAGGAAGAAGGTAAATTAACTTGACTATGTGAAGCTGATCATTTGAAGCAACTTGGTATGGATTTCTAAATGTGGATATGCAAGAAAATCGGTTTTATACCTAAATGTAAAATTGTGGATTTTTTCCAAATGCACTGCCGTTATGGCTTTATGCCAACTTCAGTAAGATGAAGAAGGTAAATTAACTTTAATATGTGACGATAATGATTTGAAGCAAATTCATATGTATTTCTAAATGTGGACATGCAAGAAAATCGGTTTTATACCTAAATGTAAAATTGTGGAATTTTTCCCAATGCACTGCCGTTATGGCTTTATGCCAACTTCAGTAAGATGAAGAAGGTAAATTAACTTTGATATATGAAGTTAATGATTTGAATCAACTTCATATGTATTTCTAAATGTGGATATGCAAGAAAATCGGTTTTATACCTAAATGTAAAATTGTGGATTTTTTTTAAATGCACTGCCGTTATGGCTTTATGCCAACTTCAGTAAGATGAAGAAGGTTAATTAACTTTAATATATGAAGTTAATGATTTGAAACAACTTCATACGTGATTCTAAATGTGGATATGCAAGAAAATCGGTTTTATACCTAAATGTAAAATTATGGAATTTTTCCAAATGCACTGCCGTTTTGCCTTTATGCCAACTTCTGTAAGATGAAGAAGGTAAATTAACTTTAATATATGAAGTTAATGATTTGAAGCAAATTCATATGTATTTCTAAATGTGGACATGCAAGAAAATCGGTTTCATACCTAAATGTAACATTGTGGATTTTTTCCAAATGCACTGCCGTTTTGGCTTTATGCCAACTTCTGTAAGGTGAAGAAGGTTAATTAACTTGAATATGTGACGATAATGATTTGAGGCAACTCGATGTGGATTTGTAAATGTGCGTATGCAAGAAAAGCGGTCTTATACCTAAATGTAAAATTGTGGAATTTTTCCAAATGCACTGGCATTTTGGCTTTATGCAAACTTCTGTAAGATGAAGAAGGGTAGTTAACTTGAATATGTTAAGCTAACGATTTGAGGCAATTCGATGTGGATTTCTAAATGCGTTTAGGTAAGAAAATCGGTTTTATCCCTAAATGTAAAATTGTGGAATTTTTCCAAATGCACTGCCGTTATGGCTTTACGCCAACTTCAGAAAGATGACGAAGGTAAAGTAACTTTAATATATGAAGTTAACGATTCGAAGCAACTTCATATGTATTTCTAAATGTGTATATGCAAGAAAATCGGTTTTATACCTAAATGTAAATTTGTGGAGTTTTTCCAAATGCACTGTCGTTTTGGTTTTATGCCAACTCCTGTAAGATTAAGAAGGTTAATTAAATTGACTATGTTAAG
>NW_024393937.1:0-3523 GCF_016617805.1 Bactrocera tryoni
TGGACATAAAGCTATAACGGCAGCGCGTTTGGAAGAATTCCACATCCTTATAATAAGGTATAAATTCGACTTTCTTGTATATACACATTTGGCAATGTATACTAAGTTTCTTCAAAATAATTACTACACTTATTAAAGTTAATTAACCTTATTCATCTTACCGAAGTGGACATAAAGCCATAACGGCAGCGCATTTGAAAGAATTCCACATACTTATATTAAGGTATAAGGTCGATTTTCTTGTATATACACATTTGGCAATCGATATTGAGTTGCTTCAAATTATTTCCTTCACTTATTTATGTTAATTAACCTTCTTCATCTTACTGAAGTGGACATAAGACCATAACGGCAGTGCATTTGGAAGAATTCCACAATCTTATAATAAGGTATAAAGTCGAATTTCTTGTATATGCACATTTGGCAATCGATATTGAGTTGCTACAAATAATTAGTTTAACATATTTAAGTTAATTAGCCTTCTTCATCTTACTGAAGTGGACACAAAGCTATAACGGCAGCGCATTTGGAAGAATTCCACATCCTTATAATAAGGTATAAAGTCGACTTTCTTGTATATACACATTTGGCAATGTATATTAAGTTTCTTCAAAATAATTACTACACTTATTAAAGTTAATTAACCTTATTCATCTTACCGAAGTGGACATAAAGCCATAACGGCAGCGCAATTGAAAGAATTCCACATACTTATATTAAGGTATAAAGTCGATTTTCTTGTATATACACATTTGGCAATCGATATTGAGCTGCTGCAAATCTTTAATTTAACATCCTTAAGTTAATTAACCTTCTTCATCTTACTGAAGTGGACAGAAAGCCATAACGGCAGCGCATTTGGAAGAATTTTACATCCTTATAATAAGGTATATAGTTTATTTTCTTGTATATACACATTTGGCAATGTATATTAAGTTTCTTCAAAATAATTACTACACTTATTAAAGTTAATTAACCTTATTCATCTTACTGAAGTGGACATAAAGCCATAACGGAAGCGAATTTGAAAGAATTCCACATACTTATATTAAGGTATAAAGTCGCCTTTCTTGTATATACACATTTGGCAATCGATATTGAGTTGCTGCAAATCATTAATTTAACATATTTAAGTTAACTAACCTTCTTCATCTTACTAAAGTGGACATAAGACCATAACGACAGCGCATTTGGAAGAATTCCACATCCTTATATTAAGGTATAAAGTCGATTTTCTTGTATATGCAAATTTGGCAATCGATATTGAGTTGCTGCAAATGATTAATTTAACATATTTAAGTTAATAAACCTTCTTCATCTTACTAACGTGGACATAAACCCACAACGGCAGCGCATTTGAAAGAATTCCACATTCTTATAATAAGGTATATAGTCGATTTTCTTGTATATACACATTTGGCAATGTATATTAAGTTTCTTCAAAATAATTACTACACTTAATTAAGTTAATTAACCTTATTCATCTTACTGAAGTGGACATAAAGCCATACCGGCAGCGCATTTGAAAGAATTCCACATACTTATATTAAGGTATAAAGTCGATTTTCTTGTATATACACATTTGGCAATCGATATTGAGTTGCTGCAAATCATTAATTTAACATATTTAAGTTAACTAACCTTCTTCATCTTACTAAAGTGGATATAATACCATAACGACAGCGCATTTGAAAGAATTCCACATACTTATATTAAGGTATAAAGTCGATTTTCTTGTATATACACATTTGGCAATCGATATTGAGTTGCTGCAAATCATTATTTAACATATTTAAGAATTAGCCTTCTTCATCCTACTGAAGTGGACATAGGGCCATAACGGCAGCGCATTTGGAAGAATTCCACATCCTTATATTAAGGTTTAAAGTCGATTTTCTTGTATATACAAATTTGGCAATCGATATTGAGTTGCTGCAAATTATTTACTTCACTTATTAAAGTTAATTAACCTTCTTCATCTTACTGAAGTGGACATAAAGCTATAACGGCAGCGCATTTGGAAGAATTCCACATCCTTATAATAAGGTATAAAGTCGACTTTCTTGTATATACACATATGGCAATGTATACTAAGTTTCTTCAAAATAATTACTACACTTATTAAAGTTAATTAACCTTATTCATCTTACCGAAGTGGACACAAAGCCATAACGGCAGCGCATTTGAAAGAATTCCACATACTTATATTAAGGTATAAAGTCGATTTTCTTGTATATGCAAATTTGGCAATCGATATTGGGTTGCTGGAAATCATTAATTTAACATATTTAAGTTAATTAGCCTTCTTTATCTTACTGAAGTGGACATAAAGCCATAACGGCAGCGCATTTGGAAGAATTTCACATCCTTACATTAAGGTATAAAGTCGATTTTCTTGTATATGCAAATTTGGCAATCGATATTGGGTTGCTGGAAATCATTAATTTAACATATTTAAGTTAATTAGCCTTCTTTATCTTACTGAAGTGGACATAAAGCCATAACGGCAGCGCATTTGGAAGAGTTCCACATCCTTATGTTAAGGTATAAAGTCGATTTTCTTGTATATACACATTTAGCAATCGATATTGAGTAGCTGCATATCATTAATTTAACATATTTAAGAATTAGCCTTCTTCATCTTACTGAAGTGGACAGAAAGCCATAACGGCAGCGCATTTGGAAGAATTTCACATCCTTATATTAAGGTATAAAGTCGATTTTCTTGTATATGCACATTTGGCAATCGATATTGAGTTGCTGCAAATCATTAATTTAACATATTTAAGTTAATTAACCTTCTTCATCTTACTGAAGTGGACATAAAGCCATAACGGCAGCGCATTTGGAAGAATTTCACATCCTTATATTAAGGTATAAAATCGATTTTCTTGTATATGCAAATTTGGCAATCGATATTGGGTTGCTGGAAATCATTAATTTAACATATTTAAGTTAATTAGCCTTCTTTATCTTACTGAAGTGGACATAAGGCCACAACGGCAGCGCATTTGGAAGAATTCCACATCCTTATATTAAGGTATAAAGTCGATTTTCTTGTATATACAAATTTGGCAATCGATATTGAGTTGCTACAAATCATTAATTTAACATATTTAAGTTAACTAACCTTCTTCATCTTACTGAAGTTGACATAAAGCCACAACGGCAGTGCATTTGGAAGAATTCGACAATCTTATATTCAGGTATAAGTTCCATTTTCTTGTATATACTCATTAAGCAGTCGATATTGAAATGCTTTAAATCATTAATTTAACAACTTTAAGTTAATTTTCCTTCTTTATCTTATTGAAGTTGACATAAAGCCGTAACGGCAGTGCATTTGGAAGAATTCGACAATCTTATATTCAGGTATAAAGTCGATTTTCTTGCATATACACATTTAGCAGTCGATACTGAGTTGCTCTAAATCATTAACATCATTTATATAAGGTAATTAACTTTCTTCATCTTGCTGCAGTTGACATAAAGCCATAACGGCAGTGCATTTTGGAAGAATTCG
>NW_024393938.1:0-2247 GCF_016617805.1 Bactrocera tryoni
AAAATCGGTTTATACCTAAATGTAAAATTCTTGAATGAGGTTTGATTAAGTTTAATATGTTAATCTAATGATTTGAAGCAATTCGTTGTGGATTTCTAAATGTGTACATGCAAGAAAATCGGTTTATACCTAAATGTAAAATTCTTGAATGAGGGTTAATTAAGTTTAATATGTTAATCTAATGATTTGAAGCAATTCGTTATGGATTTCTAAATGTGTGTATGCAAGAAAATCGGTATACCTTAATGAAAAATTCGGGAATGAGGGTTAGTTAAGTTTAATTTGTTAATCTAATGATTTGAAGCAATTCGTTGTGGATTTCTAAATGTGTATATGCAAGAAAATCGGTTTATACGTAAATGTAAAATTCTTGAATGAGGGTTAATTAAGTTTAATATGTTAATCTAATGATTTGAAGCAATTCGTTGTGGACTTCTAAATGTGTAAATGCAAAAAAATCGGTTTATACCTAAATGTAAAGTTCTTGAATGAGGGTTAATTAAGTTTAATATGTTAAGCTAATGATTTGAAGCAATTCGTTGTGGACTTCTAAACGTGTAATTGCAAGAAAATCGGCTTATACCTAAATGTAAAATTTTTGAATGAGGGTTAATTAAGTCTAATATGTTAATCTAGTGATTTGAAGCAACTCGTTGTGGATTTCTAAATGTGTAAATGCAAGAAAATCGGTTTATACCTAAACGTAAAAATCTTGAATGAGGGTTAATGAAGTTTAAAATGTTAATCTACTGATTTTAAGCAACTTGTTATGGATTTCTTAATGTGTGTATGCAAGAAAATCGGCTTATACCTAAATGTAAAATTCTGGAATGAGGGTTAATTAACTTTAATATGTTAATCTAATGATTTAAAGCAACTTGTTATGGATTTCTAAATGTGTCTATGCAAGAAAATCGGTTTTTACCTAAATGTAAAATTCTGGAATGAGGGTTAATTAACTTTAATATGTTAAGATAATGATTTAAAGCAACTTGTTATGGATGTCTAAATGTGTGTATGCAAGAAAATCGGTTTATACCTAAATGTCAAATTCTGGAATGAGGGTTAATTAAGTTTACAATGTTAATCTAATGATTTAAAGCAACTTGTTATGGATTTTTAAATGTGTAAATGCAAGAAAATCGGTTTATACCTAAATGAAAAATTCGGGAATGAGGGTTAATTAAGCTTAATATGTTAAGCTAATGATTTGAAGCAACTTGTTATGGATTTCTAAATGTGTGTAAGCAAGAAAATCGGCTTATACCTAAATGTAAAATTTTTGAATGAGGGTTAATTAAGTTTAATATGTTAAGCTAATGATTTGAGGCAATTCGTTATGGATTTCTAAATGTGTGTATGCAAGAAAATCGGCTTATACCTAAACGTTAAATTTTTGAATGAGGGTTAATTAAGTTTAATATGTTAAGCTAATGATTTGAAGCAATTCGTTGTGGATTTCTAAATGTGTGTATGCAAGAAAATCGGTTTATACCTAAATGAAAAATTCTTGAATGAGGGTTAATTAACTTTAATATGTTAAGTTAATAATTTAAAACAACTTGTTATGGATTTCTAAATGTGTGTATGCAAGAAAATCGGCTTATACCTAAATGTAAAATTTTTGAATGAGGGTTAATTAAGTTTAATATGTTAATCTAATGATTTGAAGCAATGCGTTATGGATTTCTAAATGTGTGTATGCAAGAAAATCGGCTTATACCTAAATGTAAAATTTTTGAATGAGGGTAAATTAAGTTTAATATGTTAAGCTAATGATTTGAAGCATTTCATTATGGATTTCTAAATGTGTGTATGCAAGAAAATCGGTTTATACCTAAATGTAAAATTCTTGAATGAGGGTTAATTAAGTTTAATATGTTAATCTAATGATTTGAAGCAAATCGTTATAGTTTTCTAAATGTGTGTATGCAAGAAAATCGGCTTATACCTAAATGTAAAATTTTTGAATGAGGGTTAATTAAGTTTAATATGTTAAGCTAATTATTTGAAGCAACTTGTTATGGATTTCTAAATGTGTGTATGCACGAAAATCGGTTAATACCTAAATGTAAAATTCTGGAATGAAGGTTAATTAAGTTTAATATGTTAAGCTAATGATTTGAAGCAATTCGTTGTGGACTTCTAAATGTGTGTATGCAAGAAAATCGGTTTATACCTAAATGAAAAATTCGGGAATGAAGGTTAATTAAGTTTAATATGTTAATCTAATGATTTGAAGCAATT
>NW_024393939.1:0-1489 GCF_016617805.1 Bactrocera tryoni
AAAAATGTAGGTTTTTGAGAAAAATCACATTTTTTTTTAATTTTGTAAACGCTATAGCGGCTAAAGTATTTGACATATGTGGGTGAAAGCTATTGCATTAGTAAGTTAAGTCGGAGGGCTTCCAGGAAAACTAGCACCTGCCCCCTAAAATTAACCAGGGCGTGGCAATAGTCTTCCAAAAAAATTTAGTTTTTTGAGAAAAATCACATTTGTTTTAAATTTTAAACGCTCTAGCGGCTAAAGTATTTAACCTAGGTGGGTCAAATATATTGCATTAGGGGTGTGGCAATGGTGTTCACAAGAAATGTAGTTTTTTGAGAATAATCACATTTGTTTTAATTTTTTAAATACTATAGCGGCTAAAGTATTTGACATAGGTAGCTCAACGCTATTGCATTAGTTAGTTAAGTCGAAGGGCTTTCAGAAAAACTAGCACTCGCCCCATGAATCCTACCAGGGGCGTGGCAATAGTGTTCAAAAAAATGTAATTTTTTGAGATAAATCACATTTGTTTTAATTTTGTAAACGCTATAGCGTCTAAAGTACCTAAGTGGATCAAATAAAATGCGTTAGTTAGCTAAATGGAAGGGCTTCCAGGAAAACTAGCACTTGCCCCCTAATCCCTACCAGGGGCGTGGCAATAGTGTTTACAATAAGTGTAGTTTTTTGAGAAAAATCACTTTTTTTTTAACTTTAAACGCTCTAGCGGCTAAAGTATTTAACCTAGGTGGGTCAAGTATATTGCATTAGCTAGATAAATCGGAGAGCTTCAAGGAAAACTAGCAATCGCCGCCTAAACCGTTCCAGAGGCGTGGCAATAGTGTTCACAAAAATTTAGTTTTTTGAGAAAAATCACATTTTTTTAATTTTGTAAACGCTTTAGCGGCTAAAATATTCGACGTAAGTGGATCAGATAAAGTGCGTTAGTTAGCTAAGTGGAAGGGCTTCCAGGAAAACTAGCACTCGCCCCCTAAACCCTACCACGGGCGTGGCAATAGTGTTCACAAAAATGTGGTTTTTTGAGAAAAATCACATTTGTTTTAAATTTTAAACGCTCTAGCGGCTAAAGTATTTAACCTAGGTGGGTCAAATATATTGCATTAGGGGTGTGGCAATGGTGTTCACAAGAAATGTAGTTTTTTGAGAATAATCACATTTGTTTTAATTTTTTAAATACTATAGCGGCTAAAGTATTTGACATAGGTAGGTCAAGGCTATTGCATTAGTTAGTTAAGTCGAAGGGCTTCCAGAAAGACTGACACTCACCCCACGAACCCTACCAGGGGCGTTGCGATAGTGTTCACAAAACGTGTAGTTTTTGTGAAAAGTCACATTTTTTTAGCGTTTATACACTCTAGCGGCTAAAGTATTTGACCTAGTTGGGCCAAATAAATTGCACTAGTTAGCCATGTCGAAGAGTTTCCAGGAAAACTAGCACTCGCCCCATGAACCCTACCACCGGCGTGGCAATAGTGTTCACAAGAAATGT
>NW_024393940.1:0-10731 GCF_016617805.1 Bactrocera tryoni
TCCAAATGCACTGCCCTTATGGCTTTATGTCAACTTGAGTAAGATGATGACTGTTAGTTACCTTAAATATGTGAAGTTTATGATTTCAATCAACCCGATATGGATTTCTAAATGTGTATATGCAAGAAAATCGGTTTTATACCTAAATGTAAAATTATGGAATTTTCCAAATGCAGTGCCGTTTTGGCTTTATGCCAACTTCAGTAAGATGAAGAAGGTTAATTAACTTTAATATGTGAAGCCAATGATTTGAAGCAATTTGTTGTGGACTTCTAAATGTGTACATGCAAAAAATAGGTTCTATACAAATGTAAAATTGTGGAATTTTTTCCAAATGAACTGTCGTTTTGGTTTTAATCCAGTTTTAGTAAGATGAAGAAGGTTAATTAACTTTAATATGTGTAGCTAATGATTTGAAGCAACTTGACATGGATTTCTAAACGTGTACAGGCAAGAAAATCGGTTTTTTACCTAACTGTAAAGTTCTGGAATTTTTCCAAATGCACTGCCGTTATGGCTTAATGCCAACTTCTGTAAGATGAAGAAGGTAAATTAACTTAAATATATGAAGTTAACGATTTGAAGCAACTTCATATGGATTTCTAAATGTGTACATGCAAAAAAAGCGGTTTTACACCTAAATGTAAAATTCTGGAATTTTCAAAATGCACTGCCGTTTTGGCTTTAAGGCAACTTCAGTAAGATGAAGAAGGTTAATTTACTTTAGTATGTCAAGCTAATGATTTGAAGCAACTCGATATGGATTTCGAAATGTGTACATGCAAGAAAAGCGGTTTTATATCTAAATGTAAAATTCTGGAATTTTCCAAATGCGCTGCCGTTTTGGCTTTATGCAACTTCAGTAAGATGAAGAAGGTTAAGTAACTTTAATATGTGAAGCTAATGATTTTAAGCGACTCGATATGGATTTCTATATGTCTACATGCACGAAAAGCGGTTTTATACCTAAATGTAAAATTGTGGACTTTTTCCAAATTCACTGCCCTTATGGCTTTTTGTCAACTTGAGTAAGATGATGACTGTTAGTTACCTTAAATATGTGAAGCTAATTATTTGAGCAACTTGATTTGCATTTCTAAATGTGTATATGCAAGAAAATCGGTTTTATACGTAAATGTAAATTCTGCGATTTTTCCAAATGCACTGTCGTTTTGGTTTTATGCCAACTTATGTTAGATGAAGAAGGAGAATTAACTTAAATATGTTAAGCTAATGATTTCAGTCAACCCGATATGGATTTCTAAATGTGTATATGCAAGAAAATCGGTCTTATACGTAAATGTAAAATTCTGCGATTTTTCCAAATGCACTGTCGTTTTGGTCTTATGCCAACTTCTGTTAAATGATGAAAGTTAATTAACTTTATTATGTGAATTTAATAATTTGATGCAACTTGATATGGATTCCTAAATGTGTACATGCAAGAAAATCGGTTTTATACCTAAATGTAAAATTACGGAATTTTCTTAATGCGCTGCCGTTTTGGCTTTATGTCAACTTGAGTAAGATGGAGACTGTTAGTTACTTTTAATATGTGAGGTTAATGATTTCAGTCAACCCGATATGTATTTCTTAATGTGTATATAAAAGAAAATCGGTTTTATACCTAAATGTAAAGTTCTGGAATTTTTCCAAATGCACCGCCGTTTTGGCTTTATGCACACTTCTGTAGGATGAAGAAGGTGAATTAACTTTAATATGGGAAGTTAATGATTTGAAGAAACCTCATATGGATTTCTAAATGTGTACATGCAAGAAAATCGGTTTTATACCTAAATGTAAAGTTCTGGAATTTTTCCAAATGCACTGCCATTTTGGCTTTATGCCAACTTTTGTACGATGAAGAAGGTTAATTAACTTTAATTTGTGAAGATAATGATGTGAGGCAACTTGATATGGATTTCTAAATGTGTACATGCAAGAAAATCGCTTTTATGCCTAAATGTAAGATTCTGGAATTTTCGCAATGCACTGCCGTTTTGGCTTTATGCCAACTTCAGTAAGATGAAGAAGGTTAATTTACTTTAATGTGTGAAGCAAATGATTTGAAGAAACTTTATATGGATTTCTAAATGTGTACAGGCAAGAAAATCGGTTAGTTACCTAACTGTAAAGTTCTGGAATTTTTCCAAATGCACTGCCGTTATGGCTTAATGCCAACTACTGTAAGATGAAGAAGGTAAATTAACTTAAATATCTGAAGTTAACGATTTGAAGCAACTTCATATGTATTTCTAAATGTGTACATGCAAGATAATCGGTTTTATACCTAAATGTAAAATTATGGAATTTTCCAAATGCAGTGCCGTTTTGGCTTTATGCCAACTTCAGTAAGATGAAGAAGGTTAATTAACTTTAATATGTGAAGCCAATGATTTGAAGCAATTTGTTGTGGACTTCTAAATGTGTACATGCAAAAAATAGGTTCTATACAAATGTAAAATTGTGGAATTTTTTCCAAATGAACTGTCGTTTTGGTTTTAATCCAGTTTTAGTAAGATGAAGAAGGTTAATTAACTTTAATATGTGAAGCCAATGATTTGAAGCAATTTGTTGTGGACTTCTAAATGTGTACATGCAAAAAATAGGTTCTATACAAATGTAAAATTGTGGAATTTTTTCCAAATGAACTGTCGTTTTGGTTTTAATCCAGTTTTAGTAAGATGAAGAAGGTTAATTAACTTTAATATGTGTAGCTAATGATTTGAAGCAACTGCATACGTATTTCCAAATGTGTACATGCCAGAAAACCGGTTTTATACCTAAATGTAAAATTCCGGAATTTTCCAAATGCACTGCCGTTTTGGCTTTATGCCAGTCAGTAAGATGAAGAAGGTTAATTTACCTTAATATGTGAAGCTTATGATTTGAGGCAACTTGATATGGATTTCTAAATATGTACATGCAAGAAAATCGCTTTTATACCTAAATGTTAGATTCTGAAATTTTCGCAAAGCACTGCCGTTTTGGCTTTATGCCAACTTCAGTAAGATGAAGAAAGTTAAGTAACTTTAATATGTGAAGCTAATGATTTTGAGCGACTCGATATGGATTTCTAAATGTCTACATGCAAGAAAATCGGTTTGATACTTAAATGTAAAATTGTAGACTTTTTCCAAATGCACTGCCCTTATGGCTTTATGTCAACTTGAGTAAGATGATGACTGTTAGTTACCATAAATATGTGAAGTTAAGGATTTGAAGCAACTTGATATGGTTTTCTAAATGTGTACATGCAAGAAAATCGGTTTTAAACCTAAATGAAAAATTGTGGAATTTTTTCCAAATGCACTGCCGTTATGGCTTTATGTCAACATGAGTAAGATTGTGAGGGTTATTACTTTAAAACGTGATGCTAATGATTTGAAGCAATTCTCTGTGGATTTCTAAATTTGTATATGCAAGAAAGTCGGTCTTATACCTAAATGTAAAGTTATGGAATTTTTCCAAATGCACTGCCGTTTTGGCTTTATGCCAACTTCAGTAAGATAAAGAAGGTTAATTAACTTTAATATGTGAAGCTAATGATTTGAAGAACTTGATATGGATTTCTAAATGTGTACATGCAAGAGAGTCGGTCTTATACCTTAATGTAAAGTTCTAGAATTTTTTCCAAATGCAGTGCCGTTATGGCTTTATGTCAACTTGAGTAAGATGGTGAGGGTCAATTAACTTTAATATGTGAAACTAATGATTTGAAGCAATTCGTTGTGGATTTCTAAATGTTTATGTGCAATAAAACCGGTTTTATACCCAAATGTAAAATTCTGGAATTTTCCAAATGCGCTGCCGTTTCAGCTTTATGCCAACTTCAGTAAGAAGAAGAAGGTTAACTAACTTTAATGTGTGAAGCTAATGATTTGAAGCAACTTGATATGCATTTCTAAATGTGTACAAGCAAGAAAATCGGTTTTACACCTAAATGTAAAAATCTGGAATTTTCCAAATGCACTGCCGTTTCAGCTTTATGCCAACTTCAATAAGATGAAGAAGGTTAATTATCTTTAATATGTGAAGCTAATGAATTTAAGCAACTCGATATGGATTTCTAAATGTCTACAAGCAAGAAAATCGGTTTTATACCTAAATGTAAAATTGTGGACTTTTTCCAAATGCACTGCCCTTATGGGCTTATGTCAGCATGAGTAAGATGGTGAGGGTTAATTAACTTTAATATGTGAAGCTTATGATTTGAAGCAATTCTATGTGGATTTCTAAATGTTTATGTGCAATAAAACCGGTTTTATACCCAAATGTAAAATTCTGGAATTTTCCAAATGCGCTGCCGTTTCAGCTTTATGCCAACTTCAGTAAGATGAAGAAGGTTAACTAATTTTAATGTGTGAAGCTAATGATTTGAAGGAACTTTATATGGATTTCTAAATGTGTACATGTAAGAAAGTCGCTCTTATACCTAAATGTAAAGTTATGGAATTTTTCGAAATGCACTTCCGTTTTGGCTGTATGTTAACTTCAGTAAGATGTAGAAGGTTAATTAACCTTAGAATGTGAAGCTTATGATTTGAAGCAACTTGATATGGATTTTTAAATATGTACATGCAAGAAAATCGATTTTATACCTAAATAAAAAATTGTGGAATTTTTCCAAATGCACTGCCGTTTTGGCTTTATCCCAACTTTTTTAAGATAAAGAAGGTTAATTTACTTTAATATGTGAAGCTAACGATTTGAAGCAACTTGATATGGATTTCTAAATGTGTACATGCAAGAAAGTCGATCTTATACCTAAATGTAAAGTTATGGAATTTTTTCCAAATGCACTGCCGTTATGGCTCTATGTCAACTTGAGTAAGATGGTGAGGGTCAATTAACTTTAATATGTGAAGCTAATGATTTGAAACAATTCGTTGTGGATTCCTAAATGTCTACATGCAAGAAAATCGGTTTTATACCTAAATGTAAAATTGTGGACTTTTTCCAAATGCACTGCCCTTATGGGTTTATGTCAGCATGAGTAAGACGGTGGGGGTTAATTAACTTTAATATGCGAAGCTTATGATTTGAAGAAATTCGTTGTAGAATTCTAAATGATTATGTGAAATAAAATCGGTTTTATGCCTAAATGTAAAATTCTGGAATTTTCCAAATGCACTGCCGTTTTGGCTTTATGCCAACTTCAGTAAGATGAAGAAGGTTAATTAACTTTAATATGTGAAGTTAATGATTTGAAGCAACTTGATATGGATTTCTAAATGTCTACATGCAAGAAAGTCGATCTTATACCTAAATGTAAAGTTATGGAATTTTTTCCAAATGCACTGCCGTTATGGCTTTATGTCAACTTGAGTAAGATGGTGAGGGTCAATTAACTTTAATATGTGAAGCTAATGATTTGAAGCAATTCGTTGTGGATTCCTAAATGTCTACATGCAAGAAAATCGGTTTTATACCTAAATGTAAAATTGTGGACTTTTTCCAAATGCACTGCCCTTATGGGTTTATGTCAGCATGAGTAAGACGGTGGGGGTTAATTAACTTTAATATGCGAAGCTTATGATTTGAAGAAATTCGTTGTGGAATTCTAAATGATTATGTGAAATAAAATCGGTTTTATGCCTAAATGTAAAATTCTGGAATTTTCCAAATGCACTGCCGTTTTGGCTTTATGCCAACTTCAGTAAGATGAAGAAGGTTAATTAACTTTAATATGTGAATCTAATGATTTGAAGCAACTTGATATGGATTTCTAAATGTGTACATGCAAGAAAGTCGATCTTATACCTAAATGTAAAGTTATGGAATTTTTTCCAAATGCACTGCCATAAGGGCTTTATGTCAACTTAAATAAGATGATGACTGTTAGTTACCTTAAATATGTAAAGTTTATGATTTCAGTCAACCCGATATGGATTTCTAAATGTGTATATGCAAGAAAATCGGTTTTATACGTAAATGTAAAATTCTGCGATTTTTCCAAATGCACTGTCGTTTTGGTTTTATGCCAACTTCTGTTAGATGAAGAAGGGGAATTAACTCAAATATGTTAAGCTAATGATTTCAGTCAACCCGATATGGATTTCTAAATATGTATATGCAAGAAAATCGGTTTTATACGTAAATGTAAAATTCAGCGATTTTTCCAAATGCACAGTCATTTTGGTCTTATGCCAACTTCTGTTAAATGAAGAAAGTTAATTAAATTTAATATGTGAATTTAATAATTTGATGCAACTTGATATGGATTCCTAAATGTGTACATGCAAGAAAATCGGTTTTATACCTAAATGTAAAATTATGGAATTTTCTTAATGCGCTGCCGTTTTGGCTTTATGTCAACTTGAGTAAGATGGAGACTGTTAGTTACTTTTAGTATGTGAAGTTAATGATTTCAGTCAACCCGATATGTATTTCTTAATGTGTATATAAAAGAAAATCGGTTTTATACCTAATTGTAAAATTGTGGACTTTTTCCAAATGCACTGCCCTTATGGCTTTATGTCAACTTGAGTACGATGATGACTGTTAGTTACCTGTTGTTTGTGAAGTTAATGATTTCAGTCAACCCGATATGGATTTCTAAATGTGTATATGCAAGAAAATCGGTTTTATACCTAAATGAAAATTCTGGAACTTTTCCAAATGAACTGCCGTTTTGGATTTATGCCAACTTCGGTAAGATGAAGAAGGTTAATTAACTTTAATATGTTAAGCTAATGATTTGAATCAGCTTGATATAGATTTCTAAATGTGTACTTGCAAGAAAATCGGTTTTATACCTAAACGTAAAATTATGGAATTTTCTTAATGCGCTGCCGTTTTGGCTTCACGCCATTTTCTGTAAGATAAAGAAGGTGAATTAACTTTAATATGTGAAGTTAATGATTTGAAGAAACCTCATATGGGTTTCTAAATGTGTACATGCACGAAAATCGGTTTTATACCTAAATGTAAAGTTCTGGAATTTTTCCAAATGCACTGCCGTTTTGGCTTTATGCCAACTTCAGTTTGATGAAGAAGGTTAATTAACTTTAATTTGTGAAGCTAATGATTTGAGGCAACTTGATGTGGATTTCTAAATGTGTACATGCAAGAAAATCGCTTTTATGCCTAAATGTAAGATTCTGGAATTTTCGCAATGCACTGCCGTTTTGGCTTTATGCCAACTTCAGTAAGATGAAGAAGGTTAATTTACTTTAATGTGTGAAGCTAATGATTTGAAGGAACTTTATATGTATTTCTAAATGTGTATATGCAAGAAAGTCGGTCTTATACCTAAATGTAATATTAAAATAATAAAAATAATAATAAAACAAAAATTATGGCTTTATGCCAACTTGAGTAAGATTGTTAGGGTTAATTAACTTTAATACGTGAAGCTAATGATTTGAAGCAATTCGCTGTTGATTTCTAAATTTGTATATGCAAGAAAGTCGGTCTTATACCTAAATGTAAAGTTATGGAATTTTTCCAAATGTACTGCCTTTATGGCTCAATGTCAACTTAAGTGAGATGGAGAGGGTTAATTAACTTTAATATGTGAAGCAAATGACTTGAGGCAATTCGTTGTGGATTTCTAAATGCGTACAAGCAAGAAAATCGGTTATAAACCTAAATGTAAAATTCTGGAATTTTCCAAATGCACTGCCGTTTTGGCTTTTTGCCAACTTCAGAAAGACGAAGCTAATGATTTGAAGCAACTTTATATGGATTTCTAAATGTGTACATGCAAGAAAGTCGGTCTTATACCTAAATGTAAAGATATGGAATTTTTTCCAAATGCACTGCCGTTATGGCTTTATGTCAACTTGAGTAAGATTGTGAGGGTTAATTAACTTTAAAACGTGAAGCTAATGATTTGAAGCAATTCGCTGTGGATTTCTAAATTTGTATATGCAAGAAAGTCGGTTTTATACCTAAATGTAAAGTTATGGAATTTTTCCAAATGCACTGCCGTTTTGGCTTTATGACAACTTCAGTAAGATAAAGAAGGTTAATTAACTTTAATATATGAAGCTAATGATTTGAAGAACTTGATATGGATTTCTAAATGTGTACATGCAAGAAAGTCATTCTTATACCTAAATGTAAAGTTATGGAATTTTTTCCAAATGCAGTGCCGTTATGGCTTTATGTCAACTTGAGTAAGATGGTGAGGGTCAATTAACTTTAATATGTGAAGCTAATGACTTGAAGCAATTCGATGTGGATTTCTAAATGTGTATATGCAAGAAAATCGGTTTTATACTTAGATGTATAATTGTGGAATTTTTCCAATTGCACTGCCTTCATGGCTTTATTTCAACTTGAGTAAGATGGTGAGGGTTAATTAACTTTAATATGTGAAGCTAATGATTTGAAGCAATTCGTTGTGGATTTCTAAATGTGTATATGCAAGAAAATCGGTTTTATACCAAAATATAAATTTGTGGACTTTTTCCAAATACACTGCCCTTATGGCTTTATGTCAGCATGAGTAAGATTTTGAGGGTTAATTAACTTTAATATATGAAGCTAATGATTTGAAGAACTCGATATGGATTTCTAAATGTCTACGTGCAAGAAAGTCGGTCTTATACCTAAATGTAAATATATGGAATTTTTTTCCAAATGCACTGCCTTTATGGCTTTATATTACCTTGAGTAAGGTGCTGAGGGTTGATTTACTTAACCATGTGAAGCAAATGACTTGAGGCAATTCGTTGTAGATTTCTTAATGTGTACAAGCAAGAAAATCGGTTTTATACCTAAATGTAAAATTCTGGAACTTTCCAAATGCACTGCCGTTATGGCTTTGTGCCAACTTCTGTAAGATGAAGAAGGTAAGTTTACTTTAATATATGAAGTTAACGATTTGAAGCAACTTGATATGGATTTCTAAATGTTTATGTGCAATAAAATCGGTTTTATACCTAAATGTAAAATTATGGAATTTTTCCAAATGCACTGCCGTTTTGGCTGTATGCCAACTTCAGTAAGATGAAGAAGGTTAATTAACTTTAATATGTGAAGCTAATGATTTGAAGCAACTTGATATGCATTTCTAAATGTGTACAAGCAGGGAAATCGGTTTTATACCTAAATGTAAAATTCTGAAATTTTCCAAATACACTGCCGTTTCAGCATTATGCCAACTTCAGTAAAATGAAGAAGGTTAATTAACTTTAATATGTGAAGCTAATGAATTTAAGCAACTCGATATGGATTTCTAAATGTCTACATGCAAGAAAATCGGTTTTATACCTAAATGTAAGATTATGGAATTTTCTTAATGCGCTGCCGTTTTGGCTTTATGTCAACTTGAGTAAGATGGAGACTGTTAGTTACTTTTAATATGTGAAGTTAATGATTTCAGTCAACCCGATATGTACTTCCTAATGTGTATATAAAAGAAAATCGGTTTTATACCTAAATGTAAAATTGTGGACTTTTTCCAAATGCACTGCCCTTATGGCTTTATGTCAACTTGAGTAAGATGATGACTGTTAGTTACCTTAAATATGTGAAGTTTATGATTTCAATCAACCCGATATGGATTTCTAAATGTGTATATGCAAGAAAATCGGTTTTATACCTAAATGTAAAATTATGGAATTTTCCAAATGCAGTGCCGTTTTGGCTTTATGCCAACTTCAGTAAGATGAAGAAGGTTAATTAACTTTAATATGTGAAGCCAATGATTTGAAGCAATTTGTTGTGGACTTCTAAATGTGTACATGCAAAAAATAGGTTCTATACAAATGTAAAATTGTGGAATTTTTTCCAAATGAACTGTCGTTTTGGTTTTAATCCAGTTTTAGTAAGATGAAGAAGGTTAATTAACTTTAATATGTGTAGCTAATGATTTGAAGCAACTTGACATGGATTTCTAAACGTGTACAGGCAAGAAAATCGGTTTTTTACCTAACTGTAAAGTTCTGGAATTTTTCCAAATGCACTGCCGTTATGGCTTAATGCCAACTTCTGTAAGATGAAGAAGGTAAATTAACTTAAATATATGAAGTTAACGATTTGAAGCAACTTCATATGGATTTCTAAATGTGTACATGCAAAAAAAGCGGTTTTACACCTAAATGTAAAATTCTGGAATTTTCAAAATGCACTGCCGTTTTGGCTTTAAGGCAACTTCAGTAAGATGAAGAAGGTTAATTTACTTTAGTATGTCAAGCTAATGATTTGAAGCAACTCGATATGGATTTCGAAATGTGTACATGCAAGAAAAGCGGTTTTATATCTAAATGTAAAATTCTGGAATTTTCCAAATGCGCTGCCGTTTTGGCTTTATGCAACTTCAGTAAGATGAAGAAGGTTAAGTAACTTTAATATGTGAAGCTAATGATTTTAAGCGACTCGATATGGATTTCTATATGTCTACATGCACGAAAAGCGGTTTTATACCTAAATGTAAAATTGTGGACTTTTTCCAAATTCACTGCCCTTATGGCTTTTTGTCAACTTGAGTAAGATGATGACTGTTAGTTACCTTAAATATGTGAAGCTAATTATTTGAGCAACTTGATTTGCATTTCTAAATGTGTATATGCAAGAAAATCGGTTTTATACGTAAATGTAAATTCTGCGATTTTTCCAAATGCACTGTCGTTTTGGTTTTATGCCAACTTATGTTAGATGAAGAAGGAGAATTAACTTAAATATGTTAAGCTAATGATTTCAGTCAACCCGATATGGATTTCTAAATGTGTATATGCAAGAAAATCGGTCTTATACGTAAATGTAAAATTCTGCGATTTT
>NW_024393941.1:0-1328 GCF_016617805.1 Bactrocera tryoni
TGTATATACAAGAAAATCGACTTATTACCTGAATATGAGATTATCGAGTTCTTCCAAATGCACTGCCGTTATGGCCTTTATCAACTTCAGTAAGATGAAGAAGGTAAATTAACTTAAAGATGTTGAATTAATGTTTTAAAGCAATTCAATATCGACTGCTTAATGTGTATATACAAGAAAATGGACTTTATCCCTGAATATAAGATTGTCGAATTCTTCAAAATGCACTGCCGTTATGGCTGTATGTCAACTTCAGTAAGACGAAGAAGGTAAATTAACTTAAAGATGTTAAATTAATGATTTAAAGCAACTCAATATCGACTGCTTAATGTGTATATATAAGAAAATGGACTTTGTACCTTAATATATTATTGTCGAATTCTTCCAAATGCACTGCCGTTATGGCTTTATGTCAACTTTATTAAGATGAAGAAGGTAAATTAACTTAAAGATGTTAAATTAATGATTTAAAGCAACTCAATATCGACTGCTAAATGTGTATATACAAGAAAATCGACTTATTACCTGAATATGAGATTATCGAGTTCTTCCAAATGCACTGCCGTTATGGCCTTATGTCAACTTCAGTAAGATGAAGAAGGTAAATTAACTTACATATGTTAAAGTAATGATTAGAAGCAACTCACTATCGATTGTTAAAAGTGCATAAGCAAGAAAATCTACTTTATATCTGAATATAAGATTGTGGAATTCTTCCAAATGCGCTGTAGTTATGGCCTTATGTACACTTCAGTAAAATGAAGAAAGTTAATTAACTTATATATGTTAAAGTAATGATTTGAAGCAACTCAATATCGATTGCTTAATGTGTATATACGAGAAAATCGACTTTATATCTGAATATAAGATTGTCGGATTTTTCCAACTGCGCTGTAGTTATGGCCTTATGTCAACTTCAGTAAAATGAAGAAAGTTAATTAACTTTTATATGTTAAAGTAATTTTTTGAAGCAGCTCAATATCGATTGTTAAATGTGTATCTACGAGAAAATTGACTTTATATCTGAATATGAGGTTGTCGAATTCTTCCAAATGCACTGACGTTATAGCCTTATGTCAACTTCAGTAAGATGAAGAAAGTTAATTAACTTATACATATATGTTAAAGCAACTCAATATCGATTGCTTAAAGTGTGTGTACAAGAAAATCGACTTTATACCTGAACATGATCATCAGTAAGATGAAGAAGGTTTATTAACTTAAATGTGTTAAATTAATAATTTAAATCAACTCAATTTCGATTGCTAAATGTGTATGTACAAGAAAATCGACTTTATACCTGAATATAGGAATGTCGAATTCTCCAA
>NW_024393942.1:0-3083 GCF_016617805.1 Bactrocera tryoni
TTAAGTTAATTAGCTTCCTTCATCTTACCGAAGTTTACATAAGGCTATAACGGCAGCGCGTTTGGAAGAACTCGACAGTCTTATGTTCAGGTATATAGTCGATTTTCTTGTATATGCACCCCAAGCAGTCGATATTGAGTTGCTTCAAATCATTATTATCAAATATTTAAGTTAAATGGCTTCCTCCATCTTACCGAAGTTGACATAAAACCATAACGGCAGTGCATTTGCAAGAATTCGACAATCTTATATTCAGGTATAAAGTCGATTTTCTTGTATATACACACTAAGCAGTCGATATTGAGTTGCTTCAAATCACTATTATCAAATATTTAAGTTAATTAGCTTCTTTCATCTTACCGAAGTTGACATAAGGCCATAACGGCAGCTCGTTTGGAAGAACTCGACAGTCTTATGTTCAGGTATAAGGTCGATTTTCTTGTATATACACACTTAGCGGCCGATATTGAGATGCTTCAAATCATTAGCATCAAATATTTAAGTTAATTAGCTTCCTTCATCTTACCGAAGTTGACATAAGGCCATAACGGCAGCGCGTTTGGAAGAACTCGACAATCTTATGTTCAGGTGTAAAGTCGATTTTCTTTTATACACACTTTTAGCAGTCGATATTGAGTTGCTTCAAATTATTAACATCAAATATTAAAGTTAATTAGCCTTATTCGTCTTACTGAAGTTGACATAAAGCCAGAACGGCAGTGCATTTAAAGAACTCGACAACCTTATATTCAGGTATAAAGTTTTTTTTTTGTATATACACACTTAGCAGTCGATATTGAGCTGCTTCAAATCATTAACATCAAATATTTAAGTTAATTAGCTTCCTTCATCTTACCGAAGTTGACATAAGGCCATAACGGCAGTGCATTCGAAGAATTCGAAAATCTTACATTCAGGTGTAAAGTCGATTTTCTTTTATACACACTTTTAGCAGTCGATATTGAGTTGCTTCAAATTATTAACATCAAATATTTAAGTTAATTAGCCTTATTCCTCTTACTGAAGTTGACATAAAGCCAGAACGGCAGTGCATTTAAAGAATTCGACAACCTTATATTCAGGTATAAAGTTTTTTTTTGTATATACACACTTAGCAGTCGATATTGAGCTGCTTCAAATCATTATTATCACATATTTAAGTTAAATAGCTTCCTTCATCTTACCGAAGTTGACATAAAACCATAACGGCAGTGCATTTGGAAAAATCCGACAATCTTATGTTCAAGCGTAAAGTCGATTTCCTTGTATATACACACTAAGCAGTCGATATTGGGCTGCTTCAAATCATTAGCATCAAATATTTAAGTTAATTAGCTTCCTTCATCTTACCGAAATTGACATAAAGCCATAACGGCAGTGCATTTGAAGAATTCGACAATCTTATATTCATGTATAAGGTCGATTTTCTTGTATATACACATTTAGCAGTCGATATTGAGTTGCTTCAATTCATTAACATCAAATATTTAAGTTAATTAGCTTCCTTCATCTTACCGCAGTTGACATAAGGCCATAACGGCAGCGCGTTTGGAAGAACTCGAGAGTCTTATGTTCAGGTATAAAGTCGATTTTCTTGTATATACACACTTAGCAGTCGATATTGGGTTGCTTCAAATCATTAGCATCAAATATTTAAGTTAATTAGCTTCCTTCATCTTACCGAAGTTGACATAAGGCCATAACGGCAGTGCATTCGAAGAATTCGAAAATCTTATATTCAGGTATAAAGTCGATTTTCTTGTACACTTAGCGGCCGATATTGAGTTGCTTCAAATCATTATTATCAAATATTTAAGTTAAATAGCTTCCTCCATCTTACTGAAGTTGACATAAAGCCAGAACGGCAGTGCATTTAAAGATCTCGGCAACCTTATATTCAGGTATAAAGTTTTTTTTTTGTATATACACACTTAGCAGTCGATATTGAGTTGCTTCGAATCATTAACATCAAATATTTAAGTTAATTAGCTTCCTTCATCTTACCGAAGTTGACATAAGGCCATAACGGCAGTGCATTCGAAGAATTCGAAAATCTTATATTGAGGTATAAAGTCGATTTTCTTGTATATACACACTTAGCGGCCGATATTGAGTTGCTTCAAATCATTGTTATCAAATATTTAAGTTAAATAGCTTCCTCCATCTTACTGAAGTTGACATAAAGCCAGAACGGCAGTGCATTTAAAGAACTCGACAACCTTTTATTCAAGTATAAAGTTTTTTTTTTTGTATATACACACTTAGCAGTCGATATTGAGCTGCTTCAAATCATTAACATCAAATATTTAAGTTAATTAGCTTCCTTCATCTTACCGAAGTTGACATAAGGCCATAACGGCAGCGCGTTTGGAAGAACTCGACAGTCTTATATTCAGGTGAAAAGTCGATTTTCTTTTATACACACTTTAAGCAGTCGATATTGAGTTGCTTCAAATTATTAACATCAAATATTTTAGTTAATTAGCCTTATTCATCTTACTGAAGTTGACATAAAGCCAGAACGGCAGTGCATTTAAAGAATTCGACAACCTTATATTCAGGTATAAAGTTTTTTTTTGTATATACACACTTAGCAGTCGATATTGAGTTGCTTCAAATCATTCTTATCAAATATTTAAGTTAATTAGCTTCCTTCATCTTACCTAAGTTGACATAAAACCATAACGGCAGTGCATTTGGAAGAATCCGACAATCTTATGTTCAAGCGTAAAGTCGATTTCCTTGTATATACACACTAAGCAGTCGATATTGGGCTGCTTCAAATCATTAGCATCAAATATTTAAGTTAATTAGCTTCCTTCATCTTACCGAAGTTGACATAAAGCCATAACGGCAGTGCATTTGAAGAAGTCGACAATCTTATATTCATGTATAAAGTCGATTTTCTTGTATATACACTTTTAGCAGTCGATATTGAGTTGCTTCAAATCATTAACATCAAATATTTAAGTTAATTAGCTTCTTCATCTTATCGATGTTGACATAAAGCCATAACGGCAGTGCATTTGGAAGAATTCGACAATCTTATGTTCACGTATAAAGTCGATTTTCTTGTATATACA
>NW_024393943.1:0-2756 GCF_016617805.1 Bactrocera tryoni
AGTCGATATTGAATTGCCTTAAATCATTAATTTAACATATTTAAGTAAATTAACTTTCCTAATCTTACTGAAGTTGACATAAAGCCATAACGGCAGTGCATTTGGAAGAATCCGACAATCTTATATTCAGGTATATCGTAGATTTTCTTGTATATACACATTAAGCAATCGATATTGAGCTGCCTTAAATCATTAATTTAACATATTTAAGTTAATTAACTTTCTTTATCTTACAGAAGTTGACATAAAGCCTCAGCGGCAGTGCATTTGGAAGAATTCGACATTCTTATATTCAGGTATAAAGTCGATGTTCTTGTATATACACATTTTGCAGTCGATATTGAATTGCCTTAAATCATTAATTTAACATATTTAAGCTAATAACCTTCCTCATCTTACTGAAGTTGACATAAAGCCTTAACGACAGTTCATTTGGAAGAATTCGACAATCTTACGTTCAGGTATAAAGTCGGTTTTCTTGTATATACACACTAAGCAGTCGATATTGAATTGCCTTAAATCATTAATTTAACATATTTAAGTTAATTAACTTTCTTTAATTTACTGAAGTTGACGTAAAGCCATAACGGAACTGCATTTGAAATAATTCTATAATCTTATATTCAGGTATAAAGTCGTTTTTCTTGTATATACACACTTAGCAGTCCATATTAAATTGCCTTAAATCATTAATTTAACATATTTTAGTCAATTAACTTTCTTCATCTTACCGAAGTTGACAAAAAGCCATCACGGCAGTGCATTTGTAAAAATTCGCAATTTTATATTCAGGTATAAAGTCGATTTTCTTGTATATACACATTTAACAGTCGATATTGAGTTTCCTTAAATCATTAATTTAACATATTTAAGTTAAATAACTTTCTTCATCTTACTGAAGTTGACATAAAGCCATAACGGCAGTGCATTTGGAAGAATTCGATATTCTTATATTCAGGTATGAAGTCGATGTTCTTGTATATACACATTTTGCAGTCGATATTAAATTGCCTTTAATCATTAATTTAACATATTTAAGATAATTAACTTTCTTCATCTTACCGAAGTTGACATAAAGCCATAACGGCACTGCATTTGGAATAATTCGACATTCTTATATTCAGGTATAAATTCGATTTTCTTGTATATACACATTTAGCAGTCGATATTGAATTGCCTTCATTTATTAATTTAACATATTTAAGTTAATTAACTTTCTTCATCTTACCGAAGTTGACATAAAGCCATAACGACAGTGCATTCGGAAGAAATCATCAATCATATGTTCAGGAATAAATTCGACTTTCTTGTATATACACATTTAGCAGTCGATATTGAGTTGCCTTAAATCAATTATTTAACATATTTAGGTTAAATAACTTTCTTCATCTTACTGAAGCTGACATAAAGCCATAACGGCAGTGCATTTGGAAGAATTCGACATTCTTATATTCAGGTATATAGTCGATGTTCTTGTATATACACATTTAGCAGTCGATATTGAATTGCCTTAAATCATTAATTAACCATATTTAAGTTAAATAACTTTCTTCATCTTACTGAAGTTGACATAAAGCTATAACGGCAGTGCATTTGGAAGAATTCGATATTCTTATATTCAGGTATAAAGTCGATTTTCTTGTATATACACATTTAGCAGTCGATATTGAATTGCCTTAAGTCATTAATTAACCATATTTAAGTTAATTAACTTTCTTCATCTTACTGAAGTTGACATAAAGCCATAACGGCATTGCATTTGGAAGAATTCGATATTCTTATATTCAGGTATGAAATCGTGTTCTTGTATATACACATTTTGCAGTCGATATTGAATTGCCTTTAATCATTAATTTAACATATTTAAGATAATTAACTTTCTTCATCTTACCGAAGTTGACATAAAGCCATAAAGGCACTGCATTTGGAATAATTCGACAATTTTACATTCAGGTATAAAGTCGTTTTTCTTGTATATACACACTTAGCAGTCGATATGGAATTGCCTTAAATCATTAATTTAACATATTTAAGTTAAATAACTTTCTTCATCTTACTTAAGTTGACATAAAGCCATAACGGCAGTGCATTTGGAAGAATTCGACATTCTTATATTCAGGTATAAAGTCGATGTTCTTGTATATACACATTTTGCAGTCGATTTTGAATTGCCGTATATCATTAATTTAACATATTTAAGTTAAATAACTTTCTTCATCTTACTGAAGCTGACATAAAGCCATAACGGCAGTGCATTTGGAAGAATTCGACATTCTTATATTCAGGTATAAAGTCGATTTTCTTGTATATACACATTTAGCAGTCGATATTGAATTGCCTTAATTCATTAATTAACCATATTTAAGTTAATTAACTTTCTTCATCTTACTGAAGTTGACATAAAGCCATAACGGCAGTGCATTTGGAAGAATTCGACAATCTTATATTCAGGTATAACGTCGATTTTCTTGTATATACACATTTAGCATTCGATATTGAATTGCCTTAAATCATTAATTTAACATATTTAAGTTAATTAACTTTCTTTATCTTACCGAAGTTGACACAAAGCCTCAGCGGCAGTGCATTTGGAAGAATTTGACATTCTTATATTCAGGTATAAAGTCGATGTTCTTGTATATACACATTTAGCAGTCGATATTGAATTGACTTAAATCATTAATTTAACATATAACGTTAATTAACTTTCTTCATCTTACCGAAGTTGACATAAAGCCATAACGGCAGTGCATTTG
>NW_024393944.1:0-6775 GCF_016617805.1 Bactrocera tryoni
AAATATGAACTGTACATATTTATGCTAACTAGCCGTTTTGATGTTATTGGAGCTTTCATAGAGTTGTCCTATAGCCATAGCGACAAGGTATTTGAAACAATTTTGCAATCTTAGATTAAGGTGTAGAATTGATTTTTTGGTACATACACAATATGCAATCGATATCAGGTAGCGTATAAATATGAACTTTACATATTTATGATAATTAGCCGTTTTCATGTTATTGGAGTTGTCGTAGAGTTATCATATAGCCATAGCGACAGTGTATTTGGAACAATTTAACAATTCTAGATTAAGGTGTAGAATTGATTTTTTGGTACATACACAATATGCAATCGATATCAGGTAGCGTAAAAATATGAAATTTACATATTTTTGCTAATTACCCGTGTTGATGTTATTGGAGTTGTCATAGAGTTGTCCTATAGCAATAGCGACAGTGTATTTAGAACAATTTAACAATCCTAAATTAAGGTGTAGAATTGATTTTTTGGTACATACACATACATTATTATTCTTTATCAAGTTGCGTAAAAATATGAACTTTACATATTTCTGTTAATTAGCCGTTTTGATGTTATTGGAGTTGTCATGGAGTTGTCGTATAGCCAAAGTGACAGTGTATTTGGATCAATTTCACAATCTTTTATTAGGGTGTAGAATCGATTTTTGATACATTCACATTAAGTAATCGATATCAAGTTGCGTAAAAATATGAACTTTACATATTTATGCTAACTAGCCGTTTTGATGTTATTGGAGTTGTCATAGAGTTGTCCTTTAGCCATAGCGACAATGTATTTGGAACAATTTTTCAATCTTAGATTAAGGTGTAGAATTGATTTT
Organism: Bactrocera tryoni; assembly: GCF_016617805.1. Taxonomy (NCBI): domain Eukaryota; kingdom Metazoa; phylum Arthropoda; class Insecta; order Diptera; family Tephritidae; genus Bactrocera; species Bactrocera tryoni. The sequence continues at coordinate 847 of NW_024393944.1, forward strand.
TTGGTACATACACATTATGCAATCGATATCAGGTTGCGTAAAAATATGAACTTTACATATTTCTGTTAATTAGCATTTTTTTTAGCGATTTTTTAGTACATACACATTAAGCCATCGATATCAGGTTGCGTAAAAATATGAACTTTACATATTTATGCTAATTAGCCTTTTTGAAGTTATGGAAGTTGTCATAGAGTTGTCGTATAGCCATAACGACAGTGTCTTTGGAGCAATTTCACAATCTTAAGTTAAAGTGTAGAATCGATTTTTCGATACATACACATTAAGCAATCGATATCAAGTTGCGTAAAAATATGAACTTTACATATTTATGCTAATTACCCGTTTTGATGTTATTGGAGTTGTCATAGAGTTGTCGTATAGCCATAGCGACAGTGTATTTGGAGCAATTTCACAGTCTTATATTAAGGTGTAGAATCGATTTTTTGATACATACATTAAGGTGTAGAATCGAGTTTTTGGTACATACACATTATGCAATCGATACCAAGTTGCGTAAAAATATGAATTTTACGTATTTATGCTAACTCGCCGTTTTGATGTTATTGGAGTTGTCGTAGAGTTGTCGTATAGCCATAGCGACAGTGTATTTGGAACAACTTAACAATCCTTAATTAAGGTAAAGAATTGATTTTTTGGTATATACACATTATGCAATCGATATCAGGTTGCGCAAAAATATGAACTTTACATATTTATGCTTTTTAACCGTTTTGATGTTATTGGAGCTTTCATAGAATTGTCGTATAGCCATAACGACAGTGCCTTTGGAGCAATTTCACAATCTTAAGCTAAGGTGTAGAATCGATTTTTTGATATATGCACAAAAAGCAATCGATATCAAGTTGCCTAAAAATATGAACTTTAAATATTTATGCTAACTCGCCGTTTTGATGTTATTGGAGTTGTCATAGAGTTGTCGTATAGCCAAAGCGACAGTGTATTTAGAGCAATTTCACAATCTTATATTAAGGTGAAGCATCGATTTTTTAGTACATACACATTATGCAATCGATATCAGGTTGCGCAAAAATATGATCTTTACATATTTATGCTTGTCGTATAGCCATTTATGCTAACTAGCTGTTTTGATGTTATTGGAATGTCATAGAGTTATCGCATAGCCAAAGCGACAGTGTATTTGGAGCAATTTCATAATCTTATGTTAGGGTGTAGAATCGATTTTTTACTACATACACATTAAGCAATCGATATCAAGATGCGTAAAAATATGAACTTTACATATTTATGCTAATTAGCCGTTCTGATGTTATTGGAGTTGTCATAGAGTTGTCCTATAGCAATAGCGACAGTGTATTTGGGACAATTTAACAATCCTAAATTAAGGTGTAGAATTGATTTTTTGGTATATACACATTGTGCAATCGATATCAAGATCCGTAAAAATATAAACTTTACATATTTATGCTATTTAGCCGTTTTGATGTTATTGGAGCTTTCATAGAGTTGTCGTATAGCCATAACGACAGTGCCTTTGGAGCAATTTCACAATCTTAAGCTAAGGTGTAGAATCGATTTTTTTATATATGCACAATAAGCAATCGATATCAAGTTGCCTAAAAATATGAACTTTAAATATTTATGCTAACTCGCCGTTTTGATGTTATTGGAGTTGTCATAGAGTTGTCGTATAGCCATAGCGACAGTGTATTTGGAGCAATTTCACAATCTTATATTAAGGTGTAGAATCGATTTTTTAATACATGCACATTAAGCAATCGATATCGAGTTGCGTAAAAATATGAACTTTACATATTTATGCTATTTAGCCGTTTCGATCTTATTGAAGCTTTCATAGAGTTGTCGTATAGCCATAACGACAGTGTCTTTTTAGCAATTTCACAATCTTAAGTTAAGGTGTGGAATTGATTTTTTGGTAGATACACAATATGCAATCGATATCAGGTAGCGTAAAAATATGAACTTTACTTATCTAGCTAACTAACCGTTTTGATTTGATTGGAGTTGTCATAGAGTTGTCGTATAGCCATAGCGACTGTATATTTGGAACAATTTCATAATCTTAAACTAAGGTGAAGGATCGATTTTTTGATACATGCACATTAAGCAATCGATATCAAGATGCGTAAAAATATGAACTTTACTACATATTTATGCTAACCAGCCGTTTTGATGTTATTGGATTTGTCACAGAGTTGTCCTTTAGTCATAGCGACAATGTATTTGGAACAATTTTGCAATTCTAGATTAAGGTGTAGAATTGATTTTTTGGTACATACACAATATGCAATCGTTATCAGGTTGCGTAAAAATATGAACTTTACATATTTATGCTAACCAGCCGTTTTGATCTTATTGGAGCTTTCATAGAGTTGTCGTATAGCCATAACGACAGTGTCTTTTTAGCAATTTTACAATCTTAAGTTAAGGTGTGGAATTGATTTTTTGGTATATACACATTATGCAATCGATATCAGGTTGCGCAAAAATATGAACTTTACATATTTATGCTTTTTATCCGTTTTGATATTATTGGAGCTTTCATAGAGTTGTCGTATAGCCATAGCGACAGTGTATTTAGAGCAATTTCACAATCTTATATTAAGGTGTAGAATCGATTTTTTAGTACATACACATTAAGCAATCGATATCAAGATGCGTAAAAATATGAACTTTACATATTTTTGCTAATTACCCGTTTTAATGTTATTGGAGTTGTCATAAAGTTGTCCTATAGCAATAGCGACAGTGTATTTGGAACAATTTAGCAATCCTAAATTAAGGTGTAGAATTGATTTTTTGGTACATACACATTATGCAATCGATATCAGGTTGCGTAAAAATATGAACTTTACATATTTATGCTAACCAGCCGTTTTGATGTTATTGGAGTAGTCACAGAGTTGTCCTTTAGTCATAGCGACAATGTATTTGGAACAACTTTGCAATTCTAGATTAAGGTGCAGAATCGATTTCTTGGTACATACACGTTAAGTAATCGATATCAAGTGCGGTAAAAATATGAACTTTACATATTTTTGTTAATTACCCGAGTTGATGTTATTTGAGTTGTCATAGAGTTCTCCTATAGCAATAGCGAAAGAGTATTTGTAACAATTTAACAATCCTAAATTAAGGTGTAGAATTGATTTTTTGGTACATGCACATTATGCAATCGATATCAAGTTGCGTAAAAATATGTACTTTACATATTTACGCTAACTCGCCGTTTTCATGTTATTGGAGTTGTCGTATAGCCATAGCGACAGTGTATTTGGAACAATTTAACAATCATAAATTAAGGTGTAGAATTGATTTTTTGGTACATACACATTATGCAATCGAAATCAGGTAGCGTAAAAATATGAACTTTAAATACTTATGCTATTTAGCCGTTTTGATGTTATTGAAACTTTCATAGAGTTGTCGTATAGCCATAACGACAGTGCCTTTGGAGCAATTTCACAATCTTAAATTAAGGTGTAGAATCAATTTTTCGATAAATACACAATAAGCAATCGATATCAAGTTGCGTAAAATTATGAACTTTACATATTTATGCTAACTCGCCGTTTTGATGTTATTGGAGTTGTCATAGTGTTTTCGTATAGCCATAACGACAGTGTATTTGGAGCAATTTCACAAACTTATATTAAGGTGTAGAATGGATTTTTTAGTACATACAGATTAAGAAATCGATATCAAGATGCGTAAAATTATGAACTTTACATATTTATGTTATTTAGCCTTTTTGAATTTATGGGAGTTGTCATAGAGTTGTCATATAGCAATAACGACAGTGTCTTTGGAGCAATTTTACAATCTTAAGTTACGGTGTAGAATTGGTTTTTTGGTACATACACATTATGCAATCGATATCAGGTTGCGTAACAATATGAACTTTACATATTTATGCTATTTAGCCGTTTTGATGTTATTGGAGTTTTCGTAGAGTTGTCCTATAGCAATAGCGACAGTGTATTTGGGACAATTTAACAATCCTAAAATAAGGTGTAGAATTGATTTTTTGGTACATACACATTATGCAATCGATATCAGGTTGCGTAAAAATATGAAGTTTACATATTTATGCTAATTAGCCTTTTTGAAGTTATGGGAGTTGTCATAGAGTTGTCCTATAGCCATAGCGAAAATGTATTTGGAACAATTTTGCAATCTTAGATTAAGGCGTAGAATTGATTTTTTGGTACATACACAATATGCAATCGATATCAGGTAGCGTAAAAATATGAACTTTACATATTTTTGCCAATTACCCGTGTTGATATTATTGGAGTTGTCATAGAGTTGTCCTATAGCAATAGCGACAGTATATTTAGAACAATTTAACAATCCCAAATTAAGGTGTAGAATTGATTTTTTCGTACATAGACATTATGCAATCGATATCAGGTTGCGTAAAAATATAAACTTTACATATTTATGTTATTTAGCCGTTTTGAGTATATTGAAGCTTTCATAGAGTTGTCGTATTGCCATAACGATAGTGTCTTTGGAGCAATTTCACAATCTTAAGTTACGGTGTAGAATCGATTTTTTGATACATACACACTGAACAATCGATATCAAGTTGCGTAAAAATATGAACTTTACATATTTATGCTAACTAGCCGTTTTGAAGTTATTGGAGTTGTCATAGAGTTGTCCTTTAGCCATAGCGACAATGTATTTGGAACAATTTTGCAATTCTAGATTAAGGTGTAGAATTGATTTTTTGGTACATACACAATATGCAATTGATATCAGGTAGCGTATAAATATGAACTTTACATATTTATGATAATTAGCCGTTTTCATGTTATTGGAGTTGTCGTAGAGTTATCATATAGCCATAGCGACAGTGTATTTGGAACAATTTAACAATCCCAAATTAAGGTGTAGAATTGATTTTTTCGTAAACAGACATTATGCAATCGATATCAGGTTGCGTAAAAATATAAACTTTACATCTTTATGTTATTTAGCCGTTTTGATTATATTGAAGCTTTCATAGAGTTGTCGTATAGCCATAACGATAGTGTCGTTGGAGCAATTTCACAATCTTAAGTTATGTTGTAGAATCGATTTTTTGATACATACACACTGAGCAATCGATATCAAGATGCGTAAAAATATGAACTTTACATATTTTTGCTAATTACTCGTTTTGATGTTATTGGAGTTGTCATAAAGTGGTCCTATAGCAATAGCGACAGTGTATTTGGAACAATTTAACAATCCTAAATTAAGGTGTGGAATTGATTTTTTGGTACATACACATTATGCAATCGATATCAGGTTGCGTAAAAATATGAACTTTACATATTTCTGTTAATTAAATTTTTTTTTAGCGATTTTTTAGTACATACACATTAAGCCATCGATATCAGGTTGCGTTAAAATATGAACTTTACATATTTATGCTAATTAGCCTTTTTGAAGTTATGGGAGTTGTCAAAGAGTTGTCGTATAGCCATAACGACAGTGTCTTTGGAGCAATTTTACAATCTTAAGTTACGGTGTAGAATTGGTTTTTTGGTACATACACATTATGCAATCGATATCAGGTTGCGTAAAAATATGAACTTTACATGTTTATGCTATTTAGCCGTTTTGATGTTATTGGAGTTTTCGTAGAGTTCTATAAGATTAAGGTGTAGAATTGATTTTTTGGTACATACACATTATGCAATCGATATCAGGTAGCGTAAAAATATGAACTTTACATATTTTTGCTAATTACTCGTTTTAATGTTATTGGAGTTGTCATAAAGTGGTCCTATAGCAATAGCGACAGTGTATTTGGAACAATTTAACAATCCTAAATTAAGGTGTAGAATTGATTTTTTGGTACATACACATTATGCAATCGATATCAGGTTGTGTAAAAATATGAACTTTACATATTTCTGTTAATTAGCATTTT
>NW_024393945.1:0-4724 GCF_016617805.1 Bactrocera tryoni
GAGGACATCTAACTGTAGGCCATGGAAAGGTGCTTTTTCGATGAGGTCGGACCATGGGGAGAGAAGTGTTAGATGGGTGGGGCTCGCTGGGCATACAACGAGGTAGTTAGATTCATGTGGGGAATCTAGATTGTCGAGGCAACCAGCTCTTCGTTTGCAATAGCTGGTAGTTTGACTCCTAGTACGCTATTCACTGAGCGGAGGTCTGTAGGTGTTCATTTCTCTACTGGTAAAGGCGATTAGTGCATGTCTGAAGTTAATTGGGTTCGAAGTCTGGTCGGCTGTGGATGGGGTGGCTATTCAGGGCATAATTCGAACAACTTGAATTCGCACTAGTTTTTTCTTCGCTAAATTGAATATTTCTACATAGCAGAGGATTGCGACTGCTCTATTCATTCCTTGGTCTCTAATGGTCTATTTGTTCCATCCTTAAACCAGGAGGCATTGCCGACATTTGGCGCTTCAAAAAATTTGTGATCAGTTCAAAATGCGTCGTTTATTTAAGAGGGTCTTTATGATAAATTTTATGAGAGTTCTTGGAACCACAAAGATCGTCGAATTGAGATCGCTATTATGATCGACGTTATAAGCCAAGTCAACCTAAAGATATCTTCATTAACCAGAACCGGATATTCTCGTTGAAGTCATACAAAATTACCCCAAAATCGATTTACTACCAAATACCTAAGTGGAAAACAATTTGTAGAAACCAAAATAGCACCACTTGTAGATATATGGCTGCCAACGAGTCCAATACGCAAGTAGCACCGCACACCAAGTATCTCTGGACGTACATACATATGTTTATGTTCGTATGTATGGATGTTACCCTTAACAGAGGCAACAAGACCTCTCACCGGAAGCGTACAAGTGGCGAAAAATGGAATTGGCAAAATCCTGAAAATTAAACATGAGGGCGAAAGACAACAAAGGCGAACTCTTACGTGCACTTTAGCGACAATAAAAAACAATAAAGCTTGGTGTGAGGATGAGCGTGCAAGGAGAAAGGGTGTCGAAAAAACTTTTTCCTATATATTGTTTTTGCTACTTTGCTACAATTCACAACAGAATAGAGGAAATGAATGAATGGGGTTATGTGGGTTTATGTATCGAGTCGAAGTGTAGAAACAAAAATAACTAACGGTTCATCGACAAACTTTGATAACGGTACTACAAGTGACTTCGGCTAATTTGACTAATGATTTTATTGCCTATCACAAGCAACAACAACAACACATACTCAATAATGAACCACTCTCACGCACTCACACAGCCGAAGTTTACGAGGAGAGCTTTTAGTTGGAAGGTATTTCAAGTTCAGTTAAAACGCACAATTTGATGGCGAAAAGTTAATTAGGTAAGAAATTAGGGTTTTACGGGTTCTTTTAAATATATTTAGTTGAAAATAGTATGTGAATAGGTTTAAAGTTAACTATACTTTATTTTGAATAATTATAAAAAGTTGTATATATGTATATGTATAATTATGGGAAGATACTACATATACATATGTTTACTCTTATGTCTTTATTAGCCACACTCTCAAAGTCGCAAAGGGTTTCCTATATGTAATCAAATGAAAAAGAAAGCCATTAATTAGGTTTCTCACCTATTATAACCTCAAAATGGGTCACATGCTGGCTCGTCGACCTAAAAGCATTTAATTGCGGTTAGTTGCCATTTATTTACATAGATATGTATACTATTGGCAGTGATATGGGTTGCGCTGACAAAATAATTAATTTCAATAAATTACGTTGACTCGCTTAGAATTTGAAGGAGCACCGAGAGTTATGTATGTAAATCTAAAGTCTCGAAAATTCCTTTTTTTGTCAAGTAATTTCAGCTATTTCGCTAAAAGCCGTAGCATATTTGTAAGATTAATCAGGTTTCTCTCGAGAAGTCGTAAATGTATGGCTATAACCGGTTTTACACAGTTTTTGGTACTTGCCTCTTCTGATAGATTAACAGTAATACTTTCTTCGTAGAAAATCAATCAATTAACGAGTTTTTCTCCAAGATTGATTCACGCCATACTCATGTTATACTCCCCATATGTAGGTTCAAGGATAGATTTTAAAGCTCACTGATAAGATCCAATCTGTATTCATAATTCTGAATGCTAATGTAGTTCGACTTGAGGATTGGGAATACTTGTGATGCAAAAACGTATGGTTTTACACCTATTAACCTTATGGTAAGCACAACAAATATCAAATCTGACTCAAATGTCCATATGTGCACATCGCGAACAAAATAGTAACCTTTGCATGAAAACCCGGGTTAAAAACTAGACGTTTACCAAGAGAAATAGCGCTCATATTGAAACCATCATCCCTCGTATTTAATATTGGACTACATTCAGACGTCAGACTCTTTTTCTCGCTCATTATCGACAAATTCGCTTTTGGTGTCGCTCATTGCCTTCACATGATCGACGCGAGTGCGAAACCTTGAGTCGGACAATTTTCTGCATTTTCTTTCATATCCTTATTATCTTCACTCTCCATCTACTAAAATATTTCTATAATAATATTCATATTTGCATGCTATATAGAAAAAATAAACAATTAAAATTTCCAAAAATAATGTAAATTTTCATTGGAAACCGAGCGCTATTGCAACTGGGAAGAGAATTTCAAAATATCCCTTTATCCTTCCCCGTCGTTCCCTCGCCTGCAAAAACCGGTTTGTGCGACAAGAAGCGTCCTCGTCTGAACATAATCTTAAAAAACAGTTCTGCTCCAGGCTCTTTTCAATCTCTCTTATCCATGTGGACAAAGGTTAGGCTTTGTTTTTTCCAAAATAATTTTATTTATCTAACAACACATTAAAGCACCTCTATCTTATTTATATAGCACTTTATACATAAAAATTACGGAGGTTGTCCGGAAAGTAATAGGTAGACATTGCAGCCGATTGGAAATTGTACCACGACAACGCCCTGTCCCACACCGACTTTCTTGTGAACAGCTACCTAACCAAGGCCGGCATCACAACGCTTCCGCAGCCGCCCTACAGCCCAGATGTGTCTCCCCCCGTACTTTATTTGTTTCCTTGCCTGAAAAGACATAGTCCTTATAAAAACTTCAATATTTCCGATCCGAATCTATGCTGCCAGGACCAATATATCAGCATCGAATTCCCTGCTAGAGCTTGAAGGTGGTAAACAGTTCATAAAAATTAAGAGGAGGGGACTATACTATATAAATTCTATCTCAGGGCCGCACCAAATACCTTGGAGTAAGTTTGGACTGCAAACTTCTGCGAAAATATGCTATATAGAAAACCCACTGTACACAGTATGATGGCGGCAGACGCCTACAGAATGGAGCTGTCAGTTTAAGAAGACTGTAGGAATGTCAAGAGCAAGGCACCGGCGAAACAATGAAGCACCGCATTGACAAGGCTATGCTTTGAGCATTTGGGCAACTCTTATTCATATATTTACGAACGTATCATCCTTTTTTCCGTATAATCTATGCATATTTACAGTAACTCTTTCGAGGGTTCGCAATGAAAAACGTCAAAAAGAGTTACATAGATAAATAACTACAAACATCCAAGTGTACATAACTTCAGCAGAGGCCGAAGGTCACCGAGGCGTCACTCACACTGATACTAACACACTTAGAGTTATGCATAGGTAATATTAGAAAAGAGAGACGGAGTCAGAATTCACGAAAAAAAAAGAAAAAACCGATGTTAGATAAGTGCATTTACATACATACATACACAAATACATATTTACCGCCAATTACATATATACATATGTACATACATACATACATACATATGTATATTTTGGACATGAATCATTCAACAAAGCACTTCAGTTGTACCCGAAGAGCCGAAGAAAGAACAAAAAGGCGCAGCTGAGTGGCGAAGAAAAAAAGCAATGAGTGTCGACAACAACAAAAACAACAACAAAGTGTGGAAAATTGTAGCAAAAGTGAAAAAGTAAAAGTGTTTTGTATGCGCGCGAGGGGGGAAAATGTGAAAGGCCGTACGCGGTCGCATTGAAATGTTAATATACCGTTGTGAGTGATCTGAGCGCTGATATGAGTGACAGTGTGTGAGTGTCAAATGAGCGCATTACTATGCGTCGGCACAATGTCAACTCATAACAAAGTCGAAAATGATTTCCATGCTAATGAAGACTCTTTCTTTCTTTACCTTTCTCCACTTTTCTTTTCCACAATTTCTAGTTAAACGCATGTCAAATGCCGGCGGTTTCGGTTGTCAGTGGCAAATAAATTGATGGAAATAGAAAAGAACTGATGTTTAAGTAGAAAAATTCAATACGAAGATAAAAGCAGCGTTTGAAAAACAACGCTACTCCCGTAGCATTTCATTTTGCTTTTGCTACCGCTGTCACTTTATCGGGAGCCATATCATAACAATGTAAAAGTATGTGCTCTGCTCTGCTCCGAGTTTTGTTTTGTTGGCTCCCGACAAGGTGAGAGCGGTAGCTATAGCATAGCAATAATTCTAGAAATTTTGCTGCTACGGAGTAGTAAATGAAAACCCTGGATAAAAGGTGAAAAGATTATGATCTTTCAAATAATTATTCTAAGTCAGCCGAACCGAGGCCATTTCGGCTATACTTACATATATCGTGCTGGAAAACTCTTGATTTTTGCGATTACTGGTGAAAGTTGAGAAAACGGATATGAGCCAAAGAGATCTGGGAGTATCGATGGAATCCAATAAATCCTGAAGTC
>NW_024393946.1:0-2422 GCF_016617805.1 Bactrocera tryoni
AAGGTAATTAACCTTCTTCTTCTTACTGACGTAGACATAAAGCCATAACCGCAGTGCATTTGTAAAAATTCCGCAATCTTATATTTAGGTATAAGGTCGATTTTCTTGTATGTACACACTGAACAATCGATATTGAGTTGCTTCAAATCATTTCATTCACTTATTTAAGGTAATTAACCTTCTTCATCTTACTGAAGGTGACACAAAGCCATAACGGCAGTGCATTTGTAAAAATTCCGCAATCTTATATTTAATTATAAAGTCGATTTTCTTGAATGTACACACTTAGCAACCGATATTGAGTTGCTTCAAATCATTTCCTTTACTTATTTAAGGTAATTAACCTTCTTCATCTTACTGAAGTGGATCTAAAGCCATAAAGCAGTGCATTTGGTGAATACCACATTCTTATATTTAGATAGAAAGTCGATTTTCTTGTATATACACACTTAGCAACCGATATTGAGTTGCTTCAAATCAATTCCTTCACTTATTTTAGATAATTAACCTTCTTCATCTTACTGAAGTGGATCTAAAGCCATAAAGCAGTGCATTTGGTGAATTCCACGTTCTTATATTTAGGTATAAAGTCGACTTTCTTGTATATACACACTTAGCAACCGATATTGAGTTGCTTCAAATCACTTCCTTCACTTATTTAAGGTAATTAACCTTCTTCATATTACTGAAGTGGATCTAAAGCCATAAAGCAATGCATTTGGTGAATTCCACATTCTTATATTTAGGTATAAAGTCGATTTTCTTGTATATACACACTTAGCAACCGATATTGAGTTGCTTCAAATCATTTCTTTCACTTATTTAAGGTAATTAACCTTCTTCTTCTTAATGACGTAGACATAAAGCCATAACCGCAGTGCATTTGTAAAAATTCCGCAATCTTATATTTAGGTATAAAGTCGATTTTCTTGTATGTACACACTGAACAATCGATATTGAGTTGACTCAATTCATTTCCTTCACTTATTTAAGGTAATTAACCTTCTCCATCTTACTGAAGGTGACACAAAGCCATAACGGCAGTGCATTTGTAAAAATTCCGCAATCTTATATTTAATTATAAAGTCGATTTTCTTGAATGTACACACTTAGCAACCGATATTGAGTTGCTTCAAATCATTTCCTTCACTTATTTAAGGTAATTAACCTACTTCATCTTACTGAAGTGGATCTAAAGCCATAAAGCAGTGCATTTGGTGAATTCCACATTCTTATATTTAGGTATAAAGTCGATTTTCTTGTATTGTCACATTTAGCAATCGAAAGTTGCTTCAAATCATTTCCTTCACTTATTTAAGGTAATTAACCTTCTTCTTCTTACTGACGTAGACATAAAGCCATAACCGCAGTGCATTTGTTAAAATTCCGCAATCTTATATTTAGGTATAAGGTCGATTTTCTTGTATGTACACACTGAACAATCGATATTGAGTTGTCTCAATTCATTTCCTTCACTTATTTAAGGTAATTAACCTTCTTCATCTTACTGAAGTGGCATAAAGCCATAACGGCGGTGCATTTGTAAAAATTCCGCAATCTTATATTTAGGCATAAAGTCGATTTTCTTGTATTGTCACATTTAGCAATCGAAATTGAGTTGCTTCAAATCATTTCCTTCACTTATTTAAGGTAATTAACCTTCTTCTTCTTACTGACGTAGACATAAAGCCATAACCGCAGTGCATTTGTTAAAATTCCGCAATCTTATATTTAGGTATAAGGTCGATTTTCTTGTATGTACACACTGAACAATCGATATTGAGTAGCTTCAAATCATTTCCTTCACTTATTTAAGGTAATTAACCTTCTTCATCTTACTGAAGTGGATCTAAAGCCATAAAGCAGTGCATTTGGTGAATTCCACATTCTTATATTTAGGTATAAAGTCGATTTTCTTGTCTATACACACTTTGCAACCGATATTGAGTTGCTTCAAATCATTTCCTTCACTTATTTAAGGCAATTAACCTTCTTCATCTTACTGAAGTGGACAAAAAGCCATAACGGCAGTGCATTTGTAAAAATTCCGCACTCTTATATTTAGGTATAAAGTCGATTTTCTTGTATGTACACATTTAGCAATCGATATTGAGTTGCTTCAAATCATTTCATTCACTTATTTAAGGTAATTAGCCTTCTTCATCTTACTGAAGTGGATCTTAAGCCATAAAGCAGTGCATTTGTAAAAATTCCGCAATCTTATATTTAGGTATAAATCGACTTTCTTGTATATACACACTTTGCAACCGATATTGAGTTGCTTCAAATCATTTCCTTCACTTATTTAAGGTAATTAACCTTCTTCATCTTACTGAAGTGTATCTAAAGCCATAAGGCAGTGCATTTGTAAAAATTCCGCAATCTTATATTTAGGTATAAGGTCGATTTTCTTGTATGTACA
>NW_024393947.1:0-3095 GCF_016617805.1 Bactrocera tryoni
TGTTTTAAGGCAATTCGCTGTGGATTTCTAAATGTGTATATACATATATATATTTTATACCTTAATGTAAAATTATGGAATTTTTCCAAATGCGCTGCCGTTATGGCTTTATGTCAACTTGAGTAGGGTGATGAGGGTTAATTAAATTTAATATGTGAAGCTAATGATTTGAAGCAATTCTTTGTGGATTTTTAACTGTGTATATGCAAAAAAATCGGTTTTATACCTAAATGTAAAATTCTGTATCTTTTCCCAATGCTCTGTCGTTTTGGCTATTTGTCAACTTGAGTAAGATGATGAGGGTTAATTAACTTTAATCTGTGAAGCTAAAGATTTGAAGCAATTTGTTGTGGATTTCTAACTGTGTATATGCAAGAAAATCGGTTTTATACCTAAATGTAAAATTCTGTATCTTTTCCCAATGCTCTGTCGTTTTGGCTTTTGTCAACTTGAGTAAGATGATGAGCGTTAATTAACTTTAAATTGAGAAGATAATGATTTAAAACAACTTTAAATGTATTTCTTAATGTCAATGTTCAAGAAAATCGGCTTTATACCTAAATATAAAATTATGGAATATTTTTCCAAATGCACTTTATGTCAACTGGAGTAAGATGATGAGGGTTAATTAACTTTAATATTTTAAACTAATGATTTGAAGATATTTGATATGTATTTCTAAATGTGTATATGCAAGAAAATCGGTTTTGTACCTAAATGTAAAATTATGGAATTTTTTCCACATGCACCGCCGTTATGGCTTTATGTCCACTTGAGTAAGATGATGAGGGTTAATTAACTTTAATATGTGAAGCTAATGATTTGAATCAACTCGATATGGATGGCTTAATGTTTAAATGCGAGAAAATCGGTTTCATACCTTAATGTAAAATAATAGAATTTTTTTTCCAAATGCACTGCCGTTATGGATTTATATTAACTTGAGTAAGATGATGAGGGTTAATTAACCTTAATATGTGAAGTTCAATATTTCAATCAACTCGATATGGATTGCTAAGTGTAAAATTATAGAATTTTTTCCAAATGCACTGCCGTTATGGTCTTATGTCAACTTGAGTAAGATGATGAAAGTTTATTAACTTTAACATGTGAAACTAATGATTTGAAGCAACTTGATATGTATTTGTAAATGTTGGCTTTATGCCAACATCTGTTTGTTGAGGAAGGTTAATTAACTTTAATATGTGAAGTTCATTATTTCAATCAACTCGATATGGATTGCTAAGTGTAAAATTATAGAATTTTTTCCAAATGCACTGCCGTTATGGTCTTATGTCAACTTGAGTAAGATGATGAAAGTTTATTAACTTTATAATGTGAAACTAATGATTTAAAGCAACTTGATATGTATTTGTAAATGTGTAAATGCATGAAAATCGGTTTTATACCTCAATGTAAATTTATGGAATTTTTTCTAAATGAACTGCCGTTATGGCTTTGTGTCAACTTGAGTAAGATGGTGAGGGTTAGTTAACTTTAATATGTGAAGCTAATGATTTGAAGCATTTCGTTGGGGATTTCTAAATGTGTACATGCAAAAAAATCGGTTTTATACCTTAATGTAAAATTCTGGAATTTTTCCAATTGCCGTTTTGGCTTTATGCCAACATCTGTTTGTTGAGGAAGGTTAACTAACTTTAATATGTGAAGTTCATTATTTCAATAAACTCGATATGGATCGCTAAGTGTAAAATTATAGAATTTTTTCCAAATGCACTGCCGTTATGGTCTTATGTCAACTTGAGTAAGATGATGAAAGTTTATTAACTTTATAATGTGAAACTAATGATTTGAAGCAACTTGATATGTATTTGTAAATGTGTAAATGCATGAAAATCGGTTTCACACCTAAATGTAAAATTATGGAATTTTTTCCAAATGCACTGCCGTTATGGCTTTATGTAAACTTGAGTAAGATGGTGAGGGTTAATTTACTTTAATATGTGAAGCTAATGATTTGACGCAACTTGATATGGATTTCTAAATGTGTACACGCAAGAAAATTTATTTTATACCTACATGATAAATTATGGAATTTTTTTCCAAATGCACTGCCGTTATGGCCTTATGTCAACTTGAGTAATATGATGAAAGTTAATTATCTTTAATATGTAAAGCTAATGATTTGAAACAACTTGATATTGAAAATTGAAATATTGAAAATTTATTTTATACCTACATGATAAATTATGGAATTTTTTCCTAAAGGCACTGCCGTTATGGCTTTATGTCAACTTGGGTGAGATGGTGAGGGTTAATTAACTTTAATATGTGAAGGTAATGATTTGAAGCAATTTGTTGTGGATTTCTAAATGTGCATATGCAAGAAAATCGGTTTATACCTAAATGTAAAATTCTGAATCAACTCGATATGGATTGCTAAATGTTTAAATGCAAGAAAATCTGTTTTATACCTAAATGTAAAATTCTGCAATTTCTCCCAATGCTCTGTCGCTTTGGCTTTATGCCAACTTCTGTAGTTTGAAGTAGGTTAATTAACCTTAATATGTGAAGCTAATGATTTGAAGCAATTCGTTGTGGATACCGAAATATGTATATGCAAGAAAATCGGTTTTATACTTATATGTAAAATTGTGGACGTTTTCCAAATGCTCTGCCCTTATGGCTTTATGTCAACTTGAGTAAGATGGTGAGGGCTAATTAACTTTAATATGTGAAGCTAATGATTTGAAGCCATTCGTTGTGGATTCCGAAATGTGTATATGCAAGAAGACCGGTTTTATACCTAAATGTAAAGTTCTGGAATTTTTTCAAATGCACTGTCGTTTTGGCTTTATGCCACCTTCTGTAAGATGAAGAAATTAATTATCTTAAATATGTGAAGTTAATGATTTGAGTCAACTCGATATGGATTGCTTAATGTTTAAATGCAAGAAAATCGGTTTTATACCTAAATGTAAAATTATGGAATTTTTTCCAAATGCAGTGCCCTTATGGTCTTATGCCAACTTGTGTAAGATGATGAGGATTAATCTATATATTATTCTAAGACAAGGCGCTTATTTCCAGAGATCGACAAAACGTACAGAGACAAATAATACATCAAATTAAAG
>NW_024393948.1:0-2125 GCF_016617805.1 Bactrocera tryoni
GCTATATACAAGAAAATCGACTTTATACCTGAATATAAGATTGTCGAATTCTTCCAAATGCACTGCCGTTATGGCTTTATGTCAGCTTCAGAAAGATGAAGAAGGTTAATTAACTTAAATATTTGATGTTAATGATTTGAGGCAAATAAATATCGACAGCTAAGTGTGTATACACAAGAAAACCGACTTTACACCTGAACATAAGATTGTCGAGATTTTCCAGATGCACTGCCGTTATGGCTTTATGTCAACTTCGGTAAAATGAAGAAGGTTAATAAATTTAAATGTGTGAAGCTAATGTTTTAAGGCAACTCAATATCGACTGCTAAATGTGTATATACAAGAAAATCGACCTTATACCTGAATATAGCATTGCCTAATTCTTCAAATGCACTGCCGTTATGGCTTTATGTCAACTTCGGTAAGATGAAGGAAGCTAAATAACTTAAACATGTCAAACTAATGATTTAAAGCAACTCAATATCGACTGCTAAATGTGTATATACAAGAAAATCGACTTTATAACTGAATATAAGACTGTCGAATTCTTCCAAATGCACTGCCGTTATGGCTTTATGTAAACATCGATAAGATGTAGAATTAATTAACTTAAGTATTTGATGTTTGTGATTTGAAGCAACTTAATATCGGCTGCTAATTGTGTATATACAAGAAAATCGACTTTGTACCTGAATATAAGATTGACAAATGCTTGCAAATGCACTGCCGTTATTGCTTTATGTCAACTTCGGTAAGATGAAGGAAGCTAATTAACTTAAATATTTGATGATAATGATTTGAAGGAACACAATACCGACTGCCTTATGTATATACACAATAAAATCGACTATATACCTGAATATAAGATTGTAGAATTCTTCAAATGCACTGCCGTTATGGCTTTATGTCAACTTTGGTAAGATAAAGAAGGTTAATTGACTTAAATGTGAGAAGTTAATGATTTAAGGCAACTCAATATCGACTGCTAAATGTGTGTATACAAGAGAATCGACTTTATACCTGAATACAAGATTGTCTAATCCCTTCAAAAACACTTCTGTTATGGCTTTGTGTCAACTCGGTAAGATGAAGGAAGCTAAATAACTTAAACATGTCGAACTAGTGATTTAAAGCAACTCAATATCGACTGCTAAATGTGCATATACAAGAAAATCGACTTTATTCCTGAATATAAGGTTGTCGAATTCTTCCAAATGCACTGCCGTTATGGCTTTATGTCAACTTCGGTAAGATGAAGGAAGCTAATTAACTTAAATATTTGATGTCGATGATTTGAAGCAACTCAATATCGACTGCTAAGTGTGTATAAACAAGAAAAACGACATTATACTTGAACATAAGATTGTCGAAGTCTTCCAAATGCACTGCCGTTATGGCTCTATGTTAACTTCGGTAAGATGAATAGGGTTAATTAACTTAAATATTTGATGATAATGATTTGTAGTAACTCAATACCGACTGCCTTATGTGTATATACAAGAAAATCGACTTTATACCTGAATATAGGATTGCCTAATTCTTCAAATGCACTGCCGTTATGGCTTTATGTCAACTTAAGCAAGATGAAGAAGGTTAATTAACTTAAATATTTGATGTTTATGTTTTGAAGCAACTCAATATCGACAGCTAAATGTGTATGTACAAGAAAACCGACTTTATACCTGAATATAAGATTGTCGAATTCTTCCAAATGCACTGCCGTTATGGCTTTATGTCAGCTTCAGAAAGATGAAGGAGGTTAATTAACTTAAATATTTGATGTTAATGATTTGAGGCAAATTAATATCGACAGCTAAGTGTGCACATACAAGAAAATCGACTTTATACCTGAATATAAGATTTTCGAATTCTTCCAAATGCACTGCCGTTATTGCTTTATGTCAGCTTCAGAAAGATGAAGAAGGTTAGTTAACTTAAATATTTGATGTTAATGATTTGAGGCAAATTAATGTCGACAGCTAAGTGTGTACATACAAGAAAATCGACTTTATACCTGAATATAAGATTGTCGAATTCTTCCAAATGCACTGCCGTTATGGCTTTATGTCAGCTTCAGAAAGATGAAGAAGGTTAATTAACTTAAATGTTTGATGTTAATGATTTG
>NW_024393949.1:0-24415 GCF_016617805.1 Bactrocera tryoni
GCTTTACATATTTTTGCTAATTAATCGTTTTGATGTTATTGGAGTTGTCATAGAGTAGCCCTGTAGCAATAGCGACAGTGTATTTGGAACAATTTTACAATCTTAAATTAAGATGTAAAATTGATTTTTTGGTACATACATATTATGCAATCGATATCAAGATGCGTAAAAATATGAACTTTACATATTTATGCAAATTAGCCGTTTTGATGCTATTGGAGTTTTCACAGAGTTGTTTTATAGCAATAGCGACAGATTATTTGGAACAATTTTGCAATCTTAAATTAAGGTGTAAAATTGATTTTTTTGTACATACATATTATGCAATCGATATCAAGATGCGTAAAAATATGAACTTTACATATTTATGCAAATTAGCCGTTTTGATTTTATTGGCGTTGTCACAGAGTTGTTCTATAGCCATAACGACAGTGTATTTGGAGCAATTTCACAATCTTAAGATAAGGTGTAGAATCGATTTTTCGATACATACACATCAAGCAATCGATATCAAGTTGCGTAAAAATATGAACTTTACATATTTATGCTAACTCGCCGTTTTGATGTTATTGGAGTTGTCATAGAGTTGTCGTATAGACATAGCGACAGTGCATTTGGAGCAATTTCACAATCTTATATTAATGTGTTTAATCGATTTTTTGATATATACACAATATGCATCGATATCAGGTAGCGAAAAAATTTGAACTTCACATATTTTTGCTAATTAATCGTTTTGATGTTATTGGAGTTGTCATAGAGTTGCCCTATAGCAATAGCGACAGTGTATTTGGAACAATTTTACAATCTTATATTAAGGTGAATCGATTTTTTAGTACATACACATTATGCAATCGATATCAAGATACGTAAAAATATGAACTTTACATATTAATGCAAATTAACCGTTTTGATGTTATTAGAGTTGTCATAGAGTTGTCCTATAGCAATAGCGACAACGTATTTGGATCAATTTAACAATACTAAACTAAGGTGTAGAATTGATTTTCTAGTACATACATACACATTAAGCAATCGATATCAAGTTGCGTAAAAATATGAACTTTACATATTTATGCTAACTAGCCGTTTTGATGTTATTGGAGTTGTCATAGAGTTGTCGTATAGCCATAGCGACCGCGTATTTGGAACAATTTCATAATCTTATATTAAGGTGTAGAATCGATTTTTTAGTACATACACATTAAGCAACCGATATCAAGATGCGTACTAATATATGAACTTTACATATTTATGCTAACTAGCCGTTTTGATGTTATTGGAGTTGTCATAGAGTTGTCCTATAGCAATAGCTACAGTGTATTTGGATCAATTTCACAATCTTATATTAAGGTGTAGAATTGATTTTTTTGTACATACATATTATGCAATCGATATCAAGATGCGTAAAAATATGAACTTTAAATAATTATGCAAATTAGGCGTTTTGATGTTATTGGAGTTGTCATAGAGTTGTTCTAGAGCAATAGCGACAGTGTATTTGGAACAACTTTGCAATCTTATATTAAGGTGTAAAATTGTTTTTTTGGTACATACATATTATGCCATCGATATCAAGATGCGTAAAATTATGAACTTTACATATTTATGCAAATTAGCCGTTTTGATGTTATTAGAGTTGTCATAGAGTTGTCCTATAGCAATAGCGACAACGTATTTGGAACAATTTAACAATACTAAACTAAGGTGTAGAATTGATTTTCTAGTACATACATACACATTAAGCAATCGATATCAAGTTGCGTAAAAATATGAAATTTATATATTTATGCAAATGAGCCGCTTTGATGTTATTGGAGTTGTCACAGAGTTGTCGTATAGCCATAGCGACAGTGTATTTGGAGCAATTTCATAATCTTATATTAAGGTGTACAATCAATTTTTTTTTACATACACATTAAGCAATCGATATCAAGATTCGTAAAAATATGAACTTTACATATTTATGCTAACTCGACGTTTTGATGTTATTGGAGTTGTCATAGAGTTGCCCTATAGCAATAGCGACAGTGTATTTGGAACAATTTAACAATCTTAAATTAAGGTGTAGAATTGATTTTTTGGTACATACACATTATGCAATCGATATCAGGTTGCGTAAAAATATGAACTTTACATATTTATGCTAACTAGCCGTTTTTTTGTTATTGGAGTTGTCATAAAGTTGCCCGGTAGCAATAGCGACAGTGTATTTGGAACAATTTTACAATCCTAAATTAAGGTGTAGAATTGATTTTTTGATACATACACCATTTTCAATCGATATCAAGATGCGTAAAAATATGAGCTTTACATATTTATGCATATTTGCCGTTTTGATGTTATTGGAGTTGTCATAGAGTTGTTCTATAGCAATAGCGACAATGTATTTGAAACATATTTGCAATACTATATTAAAGTGTAGAATCGATTTTTTAATACATTCACATTTAACAATCGATATCAAGTTGCGTAAAAATATGAACTTTACTTATTTATGCTAACTAGCCGTTTTGATGTTATTGGAGTTATCATAGAGTTGTCGTATAGCCATATCGACAGTGTATTTGGAGCAATTTCACAATCTTAAAATAAGATGTCAAATTGATTTTTTTGTATATGCATATTATGCAATCGATATCAAGACTCGTAAAAATATGAACTTTACATATTTATGCAAATTAGCCGTTTTGATGTTATTGGAGTTGTCACAGAGTTGTTCTATAGCCATAACGACAGTGTCTTTGGAGCAAATTCACAATCTTAAGTTTATGTGTTGAATTGATTTTTTAGTACATACATACACATTAAGCAATCGATATCAAGATGCGTAAAAATATGAACTTTACATATTTATGCATATTTGCCGTTTTGATGTTATTGGAGTTGTCATAGAGTCGTTCTATAGCAATAGCGAAAATGTAATTGGAACAATTTAACAATCCTAAACTGAGGTGTAGAATTGATTTTTCAAAACATACACATTAAGCAATCGATATCAAGTTGCGTAAAAATATGAACTTTACATATTTATGCTAACTCGCCGTTTTGATGTTATTGGAGTTGTCATAGAGTTGTCGTATAGGCATAGCGACAGTGTATTTTGAGCAATTTAGCAATCCTAAATTAAAGTGTAGAATTGATTTTTTGGTACATACACAATATGCAATCGATATCAAGTTGCGTAAAAATATGAACTTTACATATTTATGCTAACTCGCCGTTTTGATGTTATTGGAGTTGTCACAGAGTTGTTCTATAGCCATAACGACAGTGTCTTTGGAGCAATTTCACAACCTTAAGTTTAGGTGTAACATCGATTTTTCGATACATACACAATAAGCAATCGATATCAAGTTGCGTAAAAATATGAACTTTACATATTTATGCTAACTCGCCGTTTTGATGTTATTGGAGTTGTCATAGAGTTGTCGTATAGCCAATACGACAGTGTCTTTGTAGCAGTTTTACAATCTTATATTAAGGTGTAGAATCGATTTTTCGATACATACACCATATGCAATCGATATCAAGATGCGTAAAAATTTGAACTTTACATATTTATTTGCCGTTTTGATGTTATTGGAGTTGTCATAGAGTCGTTCTATAGCAATAGCGAAAATGTAATTGGAACAATTTGACAATCCTAAACTAAGGTGTAGAATTGATTTTTCAAAACATACACATTAAGCAATCGATATCAAGTTGCGTAAAAATATGAACTTTACATATTTATGCTAACTCGCCGTTTTGATGTTATTGGAGTTGTCATAGAGTTGTCGTATAACCATAGCGACAGTGTATTTGGAGCAATTTCACAATCTTATATTAAGGTGTAGAATCGATTTTTTGATACATACACATTAAGCAATCGATGTCAAGATGCGTAAAAATATGAACTTTACATATTTATGCTAACTCGCTGTTTTGATGTTATTGGAGTTGTCATAGAGTTGTCGTATAGCCATAGCGACAGTGTATTTGGAGCAATTTCACAATCTTATATTAAGTTGTAGAATCGATTTTTTGATACATACACATTAAGCAATCGATATCACGTTGCGTAAAAATATGAACTTTACATATTTATGCTAACTAGCCGTTTTGATGTTATTGGAGTTGTCATAGAGTTGTTCTATAGCAATAGCGACAGTGTATTTGGAACAATTTTACAATCTTAAATTAAGATGTAAAATTGATTTTTTGATACATACATATTATGCAATCGATATCAAGATGCGTAAAAATTTGAACTTTACATATTTATGCATATTTGCCGTTTTGATGTTATTGGAGTTGTCATAGAGTCGTTCTATAGCAATAGCAAAAATGTAATGGAACAACTTTGCAATCTTAAATTAAGATGTAAAATTGATTTTTTGGTACATACATTTTATGCAATCGATATAAAGTTGGGCAAATATATGAACTTTACATATTTCTGTTAATTAGCCGTTTTGATGTTATTGGAGCTTTCATAGAGTTGTCGTATGGCCATAACGACAGTGTCTTTGGAGCAGTTTCACAATCTTATATTAAGGTGAAGAATCGATTTTTTGATACATACACACTATGCAATCGATATCAGGTAGCGTAAAAATATGAGCTTTACATATTTTTGCTAATTAATCGTTTTGATGTTATTGGAGTTGTCATAGAGTTGCCCTGTAGCAATAGCGACAGTGTATTTGGAACAATTTAACAATCCTAAATTAAGGTGTAGAATTCATTTTTTTGATGCATATACATTAAGCAATCGATATCAAGTTGCGTAAAAATATGAACTTTACATATTTATGCTAACTAGCCGTTTTGATGTTATTGGAGTTGTCATAGAGTTGTCCTATAGCAATAGCGACAATGTATTTGGAACAATTTAACAATCCTAAACTAAGGTGTAGAATTGATTTTCTAGTACATACATACACATTAAGCAATCGATATCAAGATGCGTAAAAATATGAACTTTACATATTAATGCAAATTAGCCGTTTTGATTTTATTGGCGTTGTCACAGAGTTGTTCTATAGCCATAACGACAGTGTATTTGGAGCAATTTCACAATCTTAAGATAAGGTGTAGAATCGATTTTTCGATACATACACATCAAGCAATCGATATCAAGTTGCGTAAAAATATGAACTTTACATATTTATGCTAACTCGCCGTTTTGGTGTTATTGGAGCTTTCATAGAGTTGTCGTATAGCCATGGCGACAGTGTATTTGGAGCAATTGCACAATCTTATATTAAGGTGTAGAATCGATTTTGTGATACATGCACATTAAGCAATCGATATCAAGTTGCGTAAAAATATGAACTTTACATATTTATGCTAACTAGCCGTTTTGATGTTATTGGAGTTGTCATAGAGTTGCCCTGTAGCAATAGCGACAGTGTATTTGGAACAATTTTACAATCTTATATTAAGGTGAATCGATTTTTTAGTACATACACATTAAGCAATCGATATCAAGTTTCGTAAAAATATGAACTTTACATATTTCAGTCAATTAGAATTTTGACGCTATTGGAGTTGTCACATAATGGTACTATAGCAATAGCGACAGTGTATTTGGAACAATTTTGCAATCTTAAATTAAGATGTAAAATTGATTTTTTGGTACATACATATTATGCAATCGATATCAAGATGCGTAGAAATATGAACTTTACATATTAATGCAAATTAGCCGTTTTGATGCTATTGGAGTTGTCACAGAGTTGTTGTATAGCAATAGCGACAGCGTATTTGGAACAACTTTGCAATCTTATATTAAGGTGTAAAATTGTTTTTCTGGTACATACATATTATGCAATCGATATCAAGATGCGTAAAAATATGAACTTTACATATTTATGCAAATTAGCCGTTTTGATGTTATTGGAGCTTTCATAGAGTTGTCGTATAGCCATAACGACAGTGCCTTTAAAACAATTTCACAATCTTAAGTTAAGGTGTAGAATCGATTTTTCGATACATACACATAAAGCAATCGATATCAAGTTGCGTAAAAATATGAACTTTATATGCAAATGAGCCGCTTTGATGTTATTGGAGTTGTCACAGAGTTGTCGTATAGCCATAGCGACAGTGTATTTGGAGCAATTTCATAATCTTATATTAAGGTGTAGAATCGATTTTTAAGTACATACACATTAAGCAATCGATATAAAGACGCGTAAAAATATGAACTTTACATATTTATGCTAACTAGCCGTTTTGATGTTATTGGATTTGTCATAGAGTTGTCCTATAGCAATAGCGACAGTGTATATGGTACAACTTCACAATCTTCGGTTAAGGTGAAGAATCGATTTTTTAGTACATATACATTAAGGAATCGATATCAGTTAGCGTAAAAATATGAACTTTACATATTTATGCTAACTCGCCGCTTTGGTGTTATTGGAGTTGTCATAGAGTTGTCCTATAGCAATAGCGACAACGTATTTGGAATAATTTAACAATACTAAACTAAGGTGTAGAATTGATTTTTTAGTACATACATACACATTAAGCAATCGATATCAAGTTTCGTAAATATATGAACTTTACATATTTCTGTCAATTAGCCGTTTTGATGATATTGGAGTTGTTACAGAGTGGTACTATAGCAATAGCGACAGTGTATTTAGAAAAACTTTGCAATCTTAAATTAAGATGTAAAATTGATTTTTTGGTACATACATATTATGCCTTCGATATCAAGATGGGTAGAAATATGAACTTTACATATTAATGCAAATTAGCCGTTTTGATGATATTGGAGTTGTCACAGAGTGGTACTATAGCAATAGCGACAGTGTATTTGGAACAGCTTTGCAATTTTAAATTAAGGTGTAAAATTGATTTTTTGGTACATACATATTATGCAATCGATATCAAGATGCGTAAAAATATGAACTTTACATATTTATGCAAATTTGCCGTTTTGATGTTATTGGAGTTGTCATAGAGTTGTCCTATAGCAATAGCGACAACGTATTTGGAACAATTTAACAATACTAAACTAAGGTGTAGAATTGATTTTCTAGTACATACATACACATTAAGCAATCGATATCAAGTTGCGTAAAAATATGAACTTTATATATTTATGCAAATGAGCCGCTTTGATGTTATTGGAGTTGTCACAGAGTTGTCGTATAGCCATAGCGACAGTGTATTTGGAGCAATTTCATAATCTTATATTAAGGTGTACAATCAATTTTTTTTCATACACATTAAGCAATCGATATCAAGATGCGTAAAAATATGAACTTTACATATTTATGCTAACTCGACGTTTTGATGTTATTGGAGTTGTCATAGAGTTGTCGTATAGCCATAGCGACAGTGTATTTGGAGCAATTTCACAATCTATATTAAGGTGCAGAATCGATTTTTTGATACATAGACATTATGCAATCGATATCAAGATGCGTAAAAATATGAACTTTACATATTTTTGCTAACTAGCCGTTTTTTTGTTATTGGAGTTGTCATAAAGTTGCCCGGTAGCAATAGCGACAGTGTATTTGGAACAATTTTACAATCCTAAATTAAGGTGTAGAATTGATTTTTTAATACATTCACATTTAACAATCGATATCAAGATGCGTAAAAATATGAATTTACCTATTTATGCTAACTAGCCGTTTTGATGTTATTGGAGTTGTCATAGAGTTGTCCTATAGCAATAGCGACAATGTATTTGAAACATATTTGCAATCCTATATTAAGGTGTAAAATTGGTTTTTTGGTACATACATATTATGCAATCGATATAAAGTTACGCAAATATATGAACTTTACATATTTCTGTTAATTAGCCGTTTTGATGTTATTGGAGCTTTCATAGAGTTGTCGTATGGCCATAACGACAGTGTCTTTAGAGCAAATTCACAATCTTAAGTTAATGTGTTGAATTGATTTTTTAGTACATACATACACATTAAGCAATCGATATCAAGATGCGTAAAAATATGAACTTTACATATTTATGCAAATTAGCCGTTTTGATTTTATTGGAGTTGTCACAGAGTTTTCTATAGCCATAACGACAGTGTCTTTGGAGCAATTTCACAACCTTAAGTTAAGGTGTAACATCGATTTTTCGATACATACACGATAAGCAATCGATATCAAGTTGCGTAAAAATATGAACTTTACATACTTATGCTAACTCGCTGTTTTGATGTTATTGGAGTTGTCATAGAGTTGTCGTATAGCCATAGCGACAGTGTCTTTGGAGCAGTTTTACCATCTTATATAAAGGTGTTGAATCGATTTTTCGATACATACACATTAAGCAATCGATATCAAGTTGCGTAAAAATATGAACTTTACATATTTATGCTAACTCGCCGTTTTGAAGTTTATTGGAGTTGTCATAGAGTTGTCGTATAGCCATAGCGACAGTGTATTTGGAGCAATTTCACAATCTTATATTAAGGTGTAGAATCGATTTTTTGATACATACACATTAAGCAATCGATAACAAGATGCGTAGAAATATGAATTACATATTTCTGTTAAATAGCCGTTTTGATGTTATTGGAGTTGTCATAGAGTTGTTCTATAGCAATAGCGACAGTGTATTTGGAACAATTTAACAATCCTAAATTAAGGTGTAGAATTGATTTTTTAGTACATACATACACATTAAGCAATCGATATCAAGATGCGTAAAAATATGAACTTTACATATTTCTGTTAATTAACCGTTTTGATGTTATTGGAGCTTTCATGGAGTTGTCGTATAGCCATAACGACAGTGTATTTGGAGCAATTTCACAATCTTATATTAAGGTGTAGAACCGATTTTTTGGTACATACACATTAAGCAATCGATATCAAGTTGCGTAAAAATATGAACTTTACATATTTATGCTAACTCGCCGTTTTGATGTTATTGGAGTTGTCATAGAGTTGTCGTATAGCCATAGCGACAGTGTATTTGGAGCGATTTCACAATCTTATATTAGGGTGAAGAATCGATTTTTTGATACTTACACAATATGCAATCGATATCAGGTAGCGTAAAAATATGAGCTTTACATATTTTTGCTAATTAATCGTTTTGATGTTATTGGAGTTGTCATAGAGTTACCCTGTAGCAATAGCGACAGTGTATTTGGAACAATTTTACAATCTTATATTAAGGTGAATCGATTTTTTAGTATATACACATTAAGCAATCAATATCAAGTTTCGTAAAAATATGAACTTTACATATTTCTGTCAATTAGCCGTTTTTTGTTATTGGAGTTGTCATAGAGTTGCCCTATAGCAACAGTGACAGTGTATTTGGAACAATTTAACAATCCTAAATTAAGGTGTAGAATTCATTTTTTTGATGCATACACATTAAGCAATCGATATCAAGTTGCGTAAAAATATGAACTTTACATATTTATGCTAACTAGCCGTTTTGATGTTATTGGAGTTGTTATAGAGTTGTCCTATAGCAATAGCGACAATGTATTTGGAACAATTTAACAATCCTAAACTAAGGTGTAGAATTGATTTTCTAGTACATACATACACATTAAGCAATCGATATCAAGAAGCGTAAAAATATGAACTTTACATATTTATGCAAATTAGCCGTTTTTATTTTATTGGAGTTGTCACAGAGTTGTTCTATAGCCATAACGACAGTGTATTTGGAGCAATTTCACAATCTTAAGATAAAGTGTAGAATCGATTTTTCGATACATACACATCAAGCAATCGATATCAAGTTGCGTAAAAATATGAACTTTACATATTTATGCTAACTCGCCGTTTTGATGTTATTGGAGTTGTCATAGAGTTGTCGTATAGCCATAGCGACAGTGCATTTGGAGCAATTTCACAATCTTAAATTAAGATGTAAAATAGATTTTTTGATACATACATATTATGCAATCGATATCAAGATGCGTAAAAATATGAACTTTACATATTTATGCAAATTTGCCGTTTTTTTGTTATTGGAGTTGTCATAGAGTTGCCCTATAGCAATAGCGACAACGTATTTGGAACAATTTTACAATCTTAAGTTACGGTGTAGAATCGATTTTTTGATACATACACACTAAGCAATCGTTATCAAGTTGCGTAAAAATATGAACTTTACATATTTATGCTAACTAGCCGTTTTGATGCTATTGGAGTTGTCATAGAGTTGTCGTATAGCCATAACGACAGAGAATTTGGAGCAGTTTCATAATCTTACATTAAGGTGTAGATTCGATTTCTTGGTACATACATATTAAGCAATCGATATCAAGTTGCGTAAAAATATGAACTTTACATATTTATGCTAACTCGCCGTTTTGATGTTATTGGAGTTGTCATAGAGTTGCCCTATTGCAATAGCGCCAGTGTATTTGGAACAAATTTACAATCCTAAATTAAGGTGTAGAATTGATTTTTTGATACATACACATTAAGCAATCGATATCAAGTTGCGTAAAAATATGAACTTTACATATTTCTGTTAATTAACCGTTTTGATGTTGTTGAAGTTTTCATAGAGTTGTCGTACAGCCATAGCGAGAGTGTCTTTGGAGCAATTTCACAATCTTATATTAAGGTGTAGAATAGATTTTTTGATACATACACATTAAGCAATCGATATCAAGTTGCGTAAAAATATGGACTTTACATATTTATGCTAACTAGCCGTTTTGATGTTATTGGAGTTGTCATAGAGTTGTCCTATAGTAATAGCGACAGTGTATTTGGAACAATTTTACAATCTTAAATTAAGATGTAAAATTGATTTTTTGGTATATACATATTATGCAATCGATATCAAGATTCGTAAAAATATGAACTTTACATATTTATGCAAATTAGCCGTTTTGGTGTTATTGGAGTTGTCACAGAGTTGTTCTATAGCCATAACGACAGTGTCTTTGGAGCAAATTCACAATCTTAAGTTTATGTGTTGAATTGATTTTTTAGTACATACATACACATTAAGCAATCGATATCAAGATGCGTAAAAATATGAACTTTACATATTTATGCAAATTAGCCGTTTTGATTTTATTGGAGTTGTCACAGAGTTTTCTATAGCCATAACGACAGTGTCTTTGGAGCAATTTCACAACCTTAAGTTAAGGTGTAACATCGATTTTTCGATACATACACAATAAGCAATCGATATCAAGTTGCGTAAAAATATGAACTTTACATATTTATGCTAACTCGCCGTTTTGATGTTATTGGAGTTGTCATAGAGTTGTCGTATAGCCATAGCGACAGTGTCTTTGGAGCAGTTTTACAATCTTATATTAAGGTGTGGAATCGATTTTTCGATACATACACATTAAGCAATCGATATCAAGTTGCGTAAAAATATGAACTTTACATATTTATGCTAACTCGCCGTTTTGATGTTATTGGAGTTGTCATAGAGTTGTCGTATAACCATAGCGACAGTGTATTTGGAGCAATTTCACAATCTTATATTAAGGTGTAGAATCGATTTTTTGTTACATACACCATATGCAATCGACATCAAGATGCGTAAAAATATGAACTTTACATATTTTTGTTAATTAGTCGATTTGATGTTATTGAAGTTGTCATAGAGTTGTCGTATAACCATGGCGACAGTGTATTTGGAGCAATTTCACAATCTTATATTAAGGTGTAGAATCGATTTTTTGATACATACACCATATGCAATCGATATCAAGATGCGTAAAAATTTGAACTTTACATATTTATGCATATTTGCCGTTTTGATGTTATTGGAGTTGTCATAGAGTCGTTCTATAGCAATAGCGAAAATGTAATTGGAACAACTTTGCAATCTTAAATTAAGATGTAAAATTGATTTTTTGGTACATACATATTATGCAATCGATATAAAGTTGCGCAAATATATGAACTTTACATATTTCTGTTAATTAGCCGTTTTGATGTTATTGGAGCTTACATAGAGTTGTCGTATGGCCATAACGACAGTGTCTTTGGAGCAGTTTCACAATCTTATATTAAGGTGAAGAACCGATTTTTTGGTACATACACAATATGCGTAAAATATGAGCTTTACATATTTTTGCTAATTAATCGTTTTGATGTTATTGGAGTTGTCATAGAGTTGCCCTGTAGAAATAGCGACAGTGTATTTGGAACAATTTTACAATCTTATATTAAGGTGAATCGATTTTTTGGTACATACACATTAAGCAATCGATATCGAGATTCGTAAAAATATGAACTTTACATATTTCTGTCAATTAGCCGTTTTTTGTTATATGAGTTGTCATAGAGTTGCCCTATAGCAATAGCGATAGTGTATTTGGAACAATTTAACAATCCTAAATTAAGGAGTAGAATTCATTTTTTTGATGCATATACATTAAGCAATCGATATCAAGTTGCGTAAAAATATGAACTTTACATATTTATGCTAACTAGCCGTTTTGATGTTATTGGAGTTGTCATAGAGTTGTCCTATAGCAATAGCGACAATGTATTTGGAACAATTTAACAATCCTAAACTAAGGTGTAGAATTGATTTTCTAGTACATACATACACATTAAGCAATCGATATCAAGAAGCGTAAAAATATGAACTTTACATATTTCTGTTAATTAGCCGTTTTGATGTTAATGGAGCTTTCATAGAGTTGTCGTATAGCCATAACGACAGTGTCTTTGGAGCAATTTCACAATCTTAAGTTAAGGTGTAGAATCGATTTTTCGATACATACACATTAAGCAATCGGTATCAAGTTGCGTAAAAATATGAACTATACATATTTATGCTAACTCGCCGTTTTGATGTTTTTGGAGTTGTCATAGAGTTGCTCTATAGCAATAGCGACAGTGTATTTGGAACAATTTTACAATCTTAAATTAATATGTTAAAATGATTTTTTGATACATACGCAATATGCAATCGATATCAGGTAGCGAAAAAATATGAATTTTACATATTTAGGCACATTAGCCGTTTTGATTTTAATTGGAGTTGTCATAGAGTTGTCCTATAGCAATAACGACAGTGTATTTGGAACAACTTTGCAACCTTAAATTGAGGTGTAGAATCGATTTTTTGATACATACACATTAAGCAATCTATATCAAGTTGCGTAAAAATATGAACTTTACATATTTATGCTAATTACCCTTTTTGAAGTTATGGGAGTTGTCATAGAGTTGCCCTATAGCAATAGCGACATTGTATTTGGAACAATTTTACAATCTTAAATTAAGATGTAAAATTGATTTTTTAATACATACATATTATGCAATCGATATCAAGATGCGTAAAAATATGAACTTTACATATTAATGCAAATTAGCCGTTTTGATGCTATTGGAGTTGTCACAGAGTTGTTCTATAGCAATAGCGACAGTGTATTTGGAACAACTTTGCAATCTTATATTAAGGTGTAAAATTGTTTTTTTGGTACATACATATTATGCCATCGATATCAAGATGCGTAAAAATATGAACTTTACATATTTATGCAAATTAGCCGTTTTGATGTTATTGGAGTTGTCATAGAGTTGTCCTATAGCAATAGCGACAATGTATTTGGAACAATTCAAAAAACCTAAATTAAGGTGTAGAATTGATTTTTTAGTACATAAATACACATTAAGCAATCGATATCAAAATGCGTAAAAATATGAACTTTACATATTTATGCAAATTAGCCGTTTTGATGCTATTGGAATTGTCACAGAGTTGTTCTATAGCAATAGCCACAGTGTATTTGGAGCAACTTTGAAATTAGGTGTAAAATTGATTTTTTGGTACATACATATTATGCAATCGATATCAAGATGCGTGAATATAAGAACTTTACATACTTATGCAAATTAGCCGTTTTGATGTTATTGGAGTTGTCATAGAGTTGTCCTATAGCCATAGCGACAATGTATTTGGAACATATTTGCAATCCTATATTAAGGTGTAGAATCGATTTTTTAGTACATACACATTATGCAATTGATATCAAGCTGCGTAAAAATATGAACTTTACATATTTCTGTTAATTAGCCGTTTTGATGTTATTGGAGCTTTCATAGAGTTGTCGTATAGCCATAGCGACAGTGTATTTGGAACATATTTGCAATCCTATATTAAGGTGTAGAATCGATTTTTAATACATTCACATTTAACAATCGATATCAAGTTGCGAAAAAATATGAACTTTACTTATTTATGCTAACTAGCCCTTTTGATGTTATTGGAGTTATCATAGAGTTGTCGTATAGCCAT
Source organism: Bactrocera tryoni (assembly GCF_016617805.1). Classification (NCBI taxonomy): domain Eukaryota; kingdom Metazoa; phylum Arthropoda; class Insecta; order Diptera; family Tephritidae; genus Bactrocera; species Bactrocera tryoni. Next base: position 14,222 of record NW_024393949.1, read on the forward strand.
AGCGACAGTGTATTTGGAGCAATTTCACAACCTTATATTAAGGTATAGAATCGATTTTTTGATACATACACCATATGCAATCGATATCAAGATGCGTAAAAATTTGAACTTTACATATTAATGCCAACTAGCCGTTTTGATGTTATTGGAGTTATCATAGAGTTGTCGTATAGCCATAGCGACAGTGTATTTGGAGCAATTTCACAATCTTATATTAAGGTGTAGAATCGATTTTTTGATACATACACCATATGCAATCGATATCAAGTTGCGTAAAAATATGAACTTTACATATTTATGCAATTAGCCGTTTTTTGTTATTGGAGTTGTCATAGAGTTGCCCTATAGCAATAGCGACAATGTATTTGGAACAACTTTGCAATCTTAAATTAAGATGTAAAATTGATTTTTTAGTACATACATATTATGCAATCGATATAAAGTTGCGCAAATATATGAACTTTACATATTTCTGTTAATTAACCGTTTTGATGTTATTGGAGCTTTCATAGAGTTGTCGTATGGCCATAACGACAGTGTCTTTGGAGCAGTTTTACAATCTTGTATTAAGGTGAAGAACCGATTTTTTGATACATACACAATATGCAATCGATATCAGGTAGCGTAAAAATATGAGCTTTACATATTTTTGCTAATTAATCGTTTTGATGTTATTGGAGTTGTCATAGAGTTGCCCTGTAGCAATAGCGACAGTGTATTTGGAACAATTTTACAATCTTATATTAAGGTGAATCGATTTTTTGGTACATACACATTAAGCAATCAATATCAAGTTTCGTAAAAATATGAACTTTACATATTTCTGTCAATTAGCCGTTTTGATTTTATTGGAGTTTTCACAGAGTTGTTCTATAGCCATAACGACAGTGTATTTGGAGCAATTTCACAATCTTAAGATAAGGTGTAGAATCGATTTTTCGATACATGCACATTAAGCAATCGATATCAAGGAGCGTAAAAATATGAACTTTACATATTTATGCAAATTAGCCGTTTTGATTTTATTGGAGTTGTCACAGAGTTGTTCTATAGCCATAACGACAGTGTATTTGGAGCAATTTCACAATCTTAAGATAAGGTGTAGAATCGATTTTTCGATACATACACATCAAGCAATCGATATCAAGTTGCGTAAAAATATGAACTTTACATATTTATGCTAACTCGCCGTTTTGATGTTATTGGAGTTGTCATAGAGTTGTCGTATAGCCATAGCGACAGTGCATTTGGAGCAATTTCACAATCTTATATTAATGTGTTGAATCGATTTTTTGATATATACACAATATGCATCGATATCAGGTAGCGTAAAAATTTGAACTTCACAAATTTTTGCTAATTAATCGTTTTGATGTTATTGGAGTTGTCATAGAGTTGCCCTATAGCAATAGCGACAGTGTATTTGGAACAATTTTACAATCTTATATTAAGGTGAATCGATTTTTGAGTACATACACATTATGCAATCGATATCAAGATGCGTAAAAATATGAACTTTACATATTAATGCAAATTAACCGTTTTGATGCTATTGGAGTTGACACAAAGTTGTTCTATAGCAATAGCGACAGTGTATTTGGAACAACTTTGCAATCTTATATTAAGGTGTAAAATTGTTTTTTTGGTACATACATATTATGCCATCGATATCAAGATGCGTAAAATTATGAACTTTACATATTTATGCAAATTAGCCGTTTTGATGTTATTAGAGTTGTCATAGAGTTGTCCTATAGCAATAGCGACAACGTATTTGGATCAATTTAACAATACTAAACTAAGGTGTAGAATTGATTTTCTAGTACATACATACACATTAAGCAATCGATATCAAGTTGCGTAAAAATATGAACTTTATATATTTATGCAAATGAGCCGCTTTGATGTTATTGGAGTTGTCACAGAGTTGTCGTATAGCCACAGCGACAGTGTATTTGGAGCAGTTTCATAATCTTATATTAAGGTGTACAATCAATTTTTTTTTACATACACATTAAGCAATCGATATCAAGATTCGTAAAAATATGAACTTTACATATTTATGCTAACTCGACGTTTTGATGTTATTGGAGTTGTCATAGAGTTGCCCTGTTGCAATAGCGACAATGTATTTGGAACATATTTGCAATCCTATATTAAGGTGTAGAATCGATTTTTTAGTACATACACATTATGCAATTGATATCAAGTTGCGTAAAAATATGAACTTTACATATTTATGCTAACTAGCCGTTTTTTTGTTATTGGAGTTGTCATAAAGTTGCCCGGTAGCAATAGCGACAGTGTATTTGGAACAATTTTACAATCCTAAATTAAGGTGTAGAATTGATTTTTTGATACATACACCATATGCAATCGATATCAAGATGCGTAAAAATATGAGCTTTACATATTTATGCATATTTGCCGTTTTGATGTTATTGGAGTTGTCATAGAGTTGTTCTATAGCAATAGCGACAATGTATTTAAAACATATTTGCAATCCTATATTAAGGTGTAGAATCGATTTTTTAATACATTCACATTTAACAATCGATATCAAGTTGCGTAAAAATATGAACTTTACTTATTTATGCTAACTAGCCGTTTTGATGTTATTGGAGTTATCATAGAGTTGTCGTATAGCCATATCGACAGTGTATTTGGAGCAATTTCACAATCTTAAATTAAGATGTCAAATTGATTTTTTTGTATATGCATATTATGCAATCGATATCAAAACTCGTAAAAATATGAACTTTACATATTTATGCAAATTAGCCGTTTTGATGTTATTGGAGTTGTCACAGAGTTGTTCTATAGCCATAACGACAGTGTCTTTGGAGCAATTTCACAACCTTAAGTTTAGGTGTAACATCGATTTTTCGATACATACACAATAAGCAATCGATATCAAGTTGCGTAAAAATATGAACTTTACATATTTATGCTAACTCGCCGTTTTGATGTTATTGGAGTTGTCATAGAGTTGTCGTATAGTCATAGCGACAGTGTCTTTGTAGCAGTTTTACAATCTTATATTAAGGTGTAGAATCGATTTTTCGATACATACACATCAAGCAATCGATATCAAGTTGCGTAATAATATGAACTTTACATATTTATGCTAACTCGCCGTTTTGATGTTATTGGAGTTGTCATAGGGTTGTCGTATAACCATAGCGACAGTGTATTTGGAGCAATTTCACAATCTTATATTAAGGTGTAGAATCGATTTTTTGATACATACACCATATGCAATCGATATCAAGATGCGTAAAAATTTGAACTTTACATATTTATGCATATTTGCCGTTTTGATGTTATTGGAGTTGTCATAGAGTCGTTCTATAGCAATAGCAAAAATGTAATGGAACAACTTTGCAATCTTAAATTAAGATGTAAAATTGATTTTTTGGTACATACATTTTATGCAATCGATATAAAGTTGCGCAAATATATGAACTTTACATATTTCTGTTAATTAGCCGTTTTGATGTTATTGGAGCTTACATAGAGTTGTCGTATGGCCATAACGACAGTGTCTTTGGAGCAGTTTCACAATCTTATATTAAGGTGAAGAACCGATTTTTTGGTACATACACAATATGCGTAAAATATGAGCTTTACATATTTTTGCTAATTAATCGTTTTGATGTTATTGGAGTTGTCATAGAGTTGCCCTGTAGAAATAGCGACAGTGTATTTGGAACAATTTTACAATCTTATATTAAGGTGAATCGATTTTTTGGTACATACACATTAAGCAATCGATATCAAGTTTCGTAAAAATATGAATTTTACATATTTCTGTCAATTAGCCGTTTTTTGTTATATGAGTTGTCATAGAGTTGCCCTATAGCAATAGCGACAGTGTATTTGGAACAATTTAACAATCCTAAATTAAGGTGTAGAATTCATTTTTGTGATACATACACATAAGCAATCGATATCAAGTTGCGTAAAAATATGAACTTTACATATTTATGCTAACTAGCCGTTTTGATGTTATTGGAGTTGTCATAGAGTTGCCCTGTAGCAATAGCGACAGTGTATTTGGAACAATTTTACAATCTTATATTAAGGTGAATCGATTTTTTAGTACATACACATTAAGCAATCGATATCAAGTTTCGTAAAAATATGAACTTTACATATTTCTGTCAATTAGCATTTTGACGCTATTGGAGTTGTCACAGAATGGTACTATAGCAATAGCGACAGTGTATTTGGAACAATTTTGCAATCTTAAATTAAGATGTAAAATTGATTTTTTGGTACATACATATTATGCAATCGATATCAAGATGCGTAAAAATATGGACTTTACATATTAATGCAAATTAGCCGTTTTGATGCTATTGGAGTTGTCACAGAGTTGTTCTATAGCAATAGCGATAGTGTATTTGGAACAACTTTGCAATCTTATATTAAGGTGTAAAATTGTTTTTTTGGTACATACATATTATGCCATCGATATCAAGATGCGTAAAAATATGAACTTTACATATTTATGCAAATTAGCCGTTTTGATGTTATTGGAGTTGTCATAGAGTTGTCCTATAGCAATAGCGACAATGTATTTGGAACAATTCAAAAAACCTAAATTAAGGTGTAGAGTTGATTTTTTAGTACATAAATACACATTAAGCAATCGATATCAAAATGCGTAAAAATATGAACTTTACATATTTATGCAAATTAGCCGTTTTGATGCTATTGGAATTGTCACAGAGTTGTTCTATAGCAATAGCGACAGTGTATTTGGAGCAACTTTGCAATTAGGTGTAAAATTGATTTTTTGGTACATACATATTATGCAATCGATATCAAGATGCGTAAATGTAAGAACTTTACATACTTATGCAAATTAGCCGTTTTGATGTTATTGGGGTTGTCATAGAGTTGTCCTATAGCCATAGCGACAATGTATTTGGAACATATTTGCAATCCTATATTAAGGTATAGAATCGATTTTTTAGTACATGCACATTATGCAATTGATATCAAGCTGCGTAAAAATATGAACTTTACATATTTCTGTTAATTAGCCGTTTTGATGTTATTGGAGCTTTCATAGAGTTGTCGTATAGCCATAGCGACAGTGTATTTGGAACAACTTTGCAATCTTAAATTAAGATGTAAAATGGATTTTTTAGTACATACATATTATGCAATCGATATCAAGTTGCGTAAAAATATGAACTTTTCTTATTTATGCTAACTAGCCCTTTTGATGTTGTTGGAGTTATCATAGAGTTGTCGTATAGCCATAGCGACAGTATATTTGGAGCAATTTCACAACCTTATATTAATTATAGAATCGATTTTTTGATACATACACCATATGCAATCGATATCAAGTTTCGTAAAAATATGAACTTTACATATTTCTGTCAATTAGCCGTTTTTTGTTATTGGAGTTGTCATAGAGTTGCCCTATAGCAATAGCGACAATGTATTTGGAACAACTTTGCAATCTTAAATTAAGATGTAAAATTGATTTTTTAGTACATACATATTATGCAATCGATATAAAGTTGCGCAAATATATGAACTTTACATATTTCTGTTAATTAGCCGTTTTGATGTTATTGGAGTTGTCATAGAGTTGTCGTATAGCCATAGCGACACAGTATTTGGAGCAATTTCACAATCTTATAGTTAGGTGAAGAATCGATTTTTCGATACATACACAATATGCAATCGATATCAGGTAGCGTAAAAATATGAGCTTTACATATTTTTGCTAATTAATCGTTTTGATGTTATTGGAGTTGTCATAGAGTTGCCCTGTAGCAATAGCGACAGTGTATTTGGAACAATTTTACAATCTTATATTAAGGTGAATCGATTTTTTGGTACATACACATTAAGCAATCGATATCAGGTTTCGTAAAAATATGAACTTTACATATTTATGCAAATTAGCCGTTTTGTTTTTATTGGAGTTGTCACAGAGTTGTTCTATAGCCATAACGACAGTGTATTTGGAGCAATTTCACAATCTTAAGATAAGGTGTAGAATCGATTTTTCGATACATACACATCAAGCAATCGATATCAAGTTGCGTAAAAATATGAACTTTACATATTTATGCTAACTCGCCGTTTTGATGTTATTGGAGTTGTCATAGAGTTGTCGTATAGCCAAAGCGACAGTGCATTTGGAGCAATTTCACAATCTTATATTAATGTGTTGAATCGATTTTTTGATATATACACAATATGCATCGATATCAGGTAGCGTAAAAATTTGAACTTCACAAATTTTTGCTAATTAATCGTTTTGATGTTATTGGAGTTGTCATAGAGTTGCCCTATAGCAATAGCGACAGTGTATTTGGAACAATTTTACAATCTTATATTAAGGTGAATCGATTTTTTAGTACATACACATTATGCAATCGATATCAAGATGCGTAAAAATATGAACTTTACATATTAATGCAAATTAACCGTTTTGATGCTATTGGAGTTGACACAAAGTTGTTCTATAGCAATAGCGACAGTGTATTTGGAACAACTTTGCAATCTTATATTAAGGTGTAAAATTGTTTTTTTGGTACATACATATTATGCCATCGATATCAAGATGCGTAAAAATATGAACTTTACATATTTATGCAAATTAGCCGTTTTGATGTTATTAGAGTTGTCATAGAGTTGTCCTATAGCAATAGCGACAACATATTTGGATCAATTTAACAATACTAAACTAAGGTGTAGAATTGATTTTCTAGTACATACAAACACATTAAGCAATCGATATCAAGTTGCGTAAAAATATGAACTTTATATATTTATGCAAATGAGCCGCTTTGATGTTATTGGAGTTGTCACAGAGTTGTCGTATAGCCACAGCGACAGTGTATTTGGAGCAGTTTCATAATCTTATATTAAGGTGTACAATCAATTTTTTTTTACATACACATTAAGCAATCGATATCAAGATTCGTAAAAATATGAACTTTACATATTTATGCTAACTCGACGTTTTGATGTTATTGGAGTTGTCATAGAGTTGCCCTATTGCAATAGCGACAACGTATTTGGAACATATTTGCAATCCTATATTAAGGTGTAGAATCGATTTTTTAGTACATACACATTATGCAATTGATATCAAGTTGCGTAAAAATATGAACTTTACATATTTATGCTAACTAGCCGTTTTTTTGTTATTGGAGTTGTCATAAAGTTGCCCGGTAACAATAGCGACAGTGTATTTGAAACAATTTTACAATCCTAAATTAAGGTGTAGAATTGATTTTTTGATACATACACCATATGCAATCGATATCAAGATGCGTAAAAATATGAACTTTACATATTTATGCATATTTGCCGTTTTGATGTTATTGGAGTTGTCATAGAGTTGTTCTATAGCAATAGCGACAATGTATTTGAAACATATTTGCTATACTATATTAAAGTGTAGAATCGATTTTTTAATACATTCACATTTAACAATCGATATCAAGTTGCGTAGAAATATGAACTTTACATATTTATGCTAACTCGCCGTTTTGATGTTATTGGAGTTGTCATAGAGTTGTCGTATAACCATAGCGACAATGTATTTGGAGCAATTTCACAATCTTATATTAAGGTGTAGAATCGATTTTTTGATACATACACCATATGCAATCGATATCAAGTTGCGTAGAAATATGAACTTTACATATTTATGTTAACTAGCCGTTTTGATGTTATTGGAGTTATCATAGAGTTGTCGTATAGCCATATCGACAGTGTATTTGGAGCAATTTCACAATCTTATATTAAGGTGTAGAATCGATTTTTTGATACATACACCATATGCAATCGATATCAAGATGCGTAAAAATATGAACTTTACATATTTATGCAAATTAGCCGTTTTGATGTTATTGGAGTTGTCATAGAGTTGTTCTATAGCAATAGCGACAGTGTATTTGGAACAATTTTACAATCTTAAATTAAGATGTAAAATTGATTTTTTGGTATATACATATTATGCAATCGATATCAAGATTCGTAAAAATATGAACTTTACATATTTATGCAAATTAGCCGTTTTGGTGTTATTGGAGTTGTCACAGAGTTGTTCTATAGCCATAACGACAGTGTCTTTGGAGCAAATTCACAATCTTAAGTTTATGTGTTGAATTGATTTTTTAGTACATACGTACACATTAAGCAATCAATATCAAGATGCGTAAAAATATGAACTTTACATATTTATGCAAATTAGCCGTTTTGATTTTATTGGAGTTGTCACAGAGTTTTCTATAGCCATAACGACAGTGTCTTTGGAGCAGTTTTACAATCTTATATTAAGGTGTAGAATCGATTTTTCGATACCTACACATTAAGCAATCGATATCAAGTTGCGTAAAAATATGAACTTTACATATTTATGCTAACTCGCCGTTTTGATGTTATTGGAGTTGTCATAGAGTTGTCGTATAGCCATAGCGACAGTGTCTTTGGAGCAGTTTTACAATCTTATATTAAGGTGCAGAATCGATTTTTCGATACATACACATTAAGCAGTCGATATCAAGTTGCGCAAAAATATGAACTTTACATATTTATGCTAACTCGCCGTTTTGATGTTATTGGAGTTGTCATAGAGTTGTCGTATAACCATAGCGACAATGTATTTGGAGCAATTTCACAATCTTATATTAAGGTGTAGAATCGATTTTTTGATACATACACCATATGCAATCGATATCAAGATGCGTAAAAATTTGAACTTTACATATTTATGCATATTTGCCGTTTTGATGTTATTGGAGTTGTCATAGAGTCGTTCTATAGCAATAGCGAAAATGTAATTGGAACAACTTTGCAATCTTAAATTAAGATGTAAAATTGATTTTTTGGTACATACATATTATGCAATCGATATAAAGTTGCGCAAATATATGAACTTTACATATTTCTGTTAATTAGCCGTTTTGATGTTATTGGAGCTTTCATAGAGTTGTCGTATGGCCATAACGACAGTGTCTTTGGAGCAGTTTCACAATCTTATATTAAGGTGAAGAATCGATTTTTTGATACATACACAATATGCAATCGATATCAGGTAGCGTAAAAATATGAGCTTTACATATTTTTGCTAATTAATCGTTTTGATGTTATTGGAGTTGTCATAGAGTTGCCCTGTAGCAATAGCGACAGTGTATTTGAAACAATTTTACAATCTTATATTAAGGTGAATCGATTTTTTGGTACATACATATTAAGCAATCGATATCGAGATTCGTAAAAATATGAACTTTACATATTTCTGTCAATTAGCCGTTTTTTGTTATATGAGTTGTCATAGAGTTGTCGTATAGCAATAGCGATAGTGTATTTGGAACAATTTAACAATCCTAAATTAAGGTGTAGAATTCATTTTTTTGATGCATATACATTAAGCAATCGATATCAAGTTGCGTAAAAATATGAACTTTACATATTTATGCTAACTAGCCGTTTTGATGTTATTGGAGTTGTCATAGAGTTGTCCTATAGCAATAGCGACAATGTATTTGGAACAATTTAACAATCCTAAACTAAGGTGTAGAATTGATTTTCTAGTACATACATACACATTAAGCAATCGATATCAAGATGCGTAAAAATATGAACTTTACATATTAATGCAAATTAGCCGTTTTGATTTTATTGGCGTTGTCACAGAGTTGTTCTATAGCCATAACGACAGTGTATTTGGAGCAATTTCACAATCTTAAGATAAGGTGTAGAATCGATTTTTCGATACATACACATCAAGCAATCGATATCAAGTTGCGTAAAAATATGAACTTTACATATTTATGCTAACTCGCCGTTTTGAAGTTATTGGAGTTGTCATAGAGTGTTCGTATAGCCATAGCGACACTGCATTTGGAGCAATTTCACAATTTTATATTAAGGTGTAGAATCGATTTTTTGATACATACACAATTTGCAATCGATATCAGGTAGCGTAAAAATATGAACTTCACATATTTATGCTAACTCGCCGTTTTGATGTTATTGGAGTTGTCATAGAGTTGTCGTATAGCCATAGCGTCAGTGTATTTGGAACAATTTTACAATCTTATATTAAGGTGAATCGATTTTTTAGTACATACACATTAAGCAATCTATATCAAGTTTCGTAAAAATATGAAATTTACATATTTCAGACAATTAGCATTTTGACGCTAT
>NW_024393950.1:0-11579 GCF_016617805.1 Bactrocera tryoni
TATTAACTAAAATATGTTAAACTAATCATTTGCAGCAACTCAATATCGATTGCTAAATGTGTGTTTACAAGCAAATCGACTTTATGTCTAGATATAGGATTGTGGAATTCTTCCAAATGCATTGCCGTTATGCCGTTTTGGCTTTATGTCAACTTCAATAAGATTAAGAAGGTTAATTAACTAAAATATGTTAAACTAATCATTTGCAGCAACTCAATATCGATTGCTAAATGTGTGTTTACAAGAAAATCGACTTTATACCTAAATATAAGATTGCGGAATTCCTACAAATGCATTGCCGTTATGCCGGTCTGGCTTTATGTCAACCTCAATAAGTTGAAGAAGGTTTATTAACTAAAATATGTAAAACTAATCATTTGCAGCAACTCAATATCGATTGCTTAATGTGTTTTTACAAGCAAATCGACTTTACACCTAAATATAAGATTGCGGAATTCCTACAAATGCATCGCCGTTATGCCGTTATGGCTTTATGTCAACCTCAATAAGTTGAAGAATATTAACGAACTCAAATATGTTAAACTAATCATTTGCAGCAACTCAATATCGATTGCTAAATGTGTGTTTACAAGCAAATCGACTTTACACCTAAATATAAGATTGCGGAATTCCTACAAATGCATCGCCGTTATGCCGGTCTGGCTTTATGTCAACCTCAATAAGTTGAAGAAGGTTTATTAACTAAAATATGTTAAACTAATCATTTGCAGCAACTCAATATCGATTGCTAAATGTGTGTTTACAAGCAAATCGACTTTACACCTAAATATAAGATTGCGGAATTCCAAAAAATGCTTCGCCGTTATGCCGTTATGGCTTTGTGTCAACTTCAAAAAGATGAAGAAGGTTAAGTAACTTATATATGTTAAACTAATCGTTTGCAGCAACTCAATATCGATTGCTAAATGTGAGTTTACAAGAAAATCAACTTTATACCTAAATATAAGATTGCGGAATTCATCCAAATGTCAACCTCAATAAGATGAAGAAGGTTAATTAACTTAAATATGTTAATCTAATCATTTGCAGGAACTCAATATCGATTGCCAAATGTGTGTTTACAAGCAAATCGACTTTGCACCTGAATATAAGATTGCGGAATTCCTACAAATTAATTGCCGTTATGCCGTTATGGCTTTATGTAAACTTCAATAAGATGAAGAAGGTTAATTAACTTAAATATATTAAACTAATCATTTGTAGCAACTCAATGCCGATTGCTAAATGTGTGTTTACAAGAAAATCAACTTTATGTCTAGATATAGGATTGTGGAATTCTTCCAAATGCACTGCCGTTATTCCGTTATGGCTTTATGTAAACTTCAGTAAGATAAAGGAGACTAATCAACTTAAATATGTTGAACTAATCATTTGCAGTAATTCAATATCGATTGTCAAATGTGTGTTAACAAGAAAATCGACTTTATATCTAAATAAAAGATTACGGAATTCTTACAAATGCACTGCCCTTATGCTGTTGTGGCTTTATGTCAACTTCAGTAAGATGAAGAAGGTTAATTAACTTAAATATTTTAAACTAATCATTTGAAGCAACTCAATATCGATTGCTAACTGTGTGTTGACAAGAAAAACGACTTTATACCTAAATATAAGATTGCGGAAGTCCTACAAATGCCTTTATGGCTTTATGTCAACTTCAGTAGGATGAAGAAAGTTAATTAACTTAAATATGTTGAACTAATCATTTGCAGTAATTCAATATCGATTGCTTAATGTGTGTTTACAAGAAAATCGACTTTATATCTAAATAAAAGGTTACGGAATTCTTACAAATGCACTGCCCTTATGCCGTTGTGGCTTTATGTCAACTTCAGTAAGATGAAGAAGGTTAATTAACTTAAATATATTAAACTAATCATTTGAAGCAGCTCAATATCGATTGCTAACTGTGTGTTGACAAGAAAAACGACTTTATACCTAAATATAAGATTGCGGAATTCCTACAAATGCCGTTATGGCTTTATGTCAACTTCAGTAGGATGAAGAAAGTTAATTAACTTAAATATGTTGAACTAATCATTTGCAGCAACTCAATGTCGATTGTCAAATATGTGTTTACAAGAAAATTGTTTTTATACCTAAATATAAAATTGTGGAATTCTTCCAAATGCATTGCCGTTATGCCGTTATGCCGGTATGGCTTTATGTCAACTTCAATAAGACGAAGAAGAATAATTAACTTAAATATATTAAACTAATCATTTGCAGCAACTCAATGTCGATTGCTAAATGTGTGTTTACAAGAAAATCGAATTTATATCTAAATATAAGATTGCGGAATTCTTACAAATGCATTGCCGTTATGTCGCTATGGCTTTATGTAAACTTCAATAAGATGAAGAAGGTTAATTAACTTAAATATATTAAACTAATCATTTGCAGCAACTCAAGGTCGATTGCTAAATGTGTGTTTACAGGCAAATAGACTTTACAACTAAATATAAGATTGCGGAATTCCTACAAATGCATTGCCGTTATGCCGTTTTGGCTTTATGTCAACTTCAATAAGATGAAGAAGGTTAATTAACTAAAATATGTTAAACTAATCGTTTGAAGCAACTCAATATCGATTGCTTAATGTGTGTTTACAAGAAAATCGACTTTATACCTAAATATAAAATTGTGGAATTCTTCCAAATGCATTGCCGTTATGCCGTTATGCCGGTATGGCTTTATGTCAACTTCAATAAGACGAAAAAGAATAATTAACTTAAATATATTCGATTGCTAAATGTGTGTTTACAAGAAAATCGACTTTATACCTAAATATAAGATTGCGGAATTCCTACAAATGCATCGCCGTTATGCCGTTATGGCTTTGTGTCAACTTCAAAAAGATGAAGAAGGTTAAGTAACTTATATATGTTAAACTAATCGTTTGCAGCAACTCAATATCGATTGCTAAATGTGAGTTTACAAGAAAATCAACTTTATACCTAAATATAAGATTGCGGAATTCTTCCAAATGTCAACCTCAATAAGATGAAGAAGGTTAATTAACTAAAATATGTTAAACTAATCATTTGCAGGAACTCAATATCGATTGCTAAATGTGTGTTTACAAGAAAATCGACTTTGCACCTGAATATAAGATTGCGGAATTCCTACAAATGCATTGCCGTTATGCCGTTATGGCTTTATGTAAACTTCAATAAAATGAAGAAGGTTAATTAACTTAAATATATTAAACTAATCATTTGCAGCAACTCAATGTCGATTGCTAAATGTGTGTTTACAAGAAAATCAACTTTATATCTAGATATAGGATTGTGGAATTCTTCCAAATGCACTGCCGTTATGCCGTTATGGCTTTATGTAAACTTCAGTAAGATAAAGGAGATTAATTAACTTAAATATGTTGAACTAATCATTTGCAGTAATTCAATATCGATTGCTAAATGTGTGTTTACAAGAAAATCGACTTTATACCTAAATAAAAGATTACGGAATTCTTACAAATGTTATGCCCTTATGCCGTTATGGCTTTATGTCAACTTCAATAAGATGAAGAAAGTTAATTAACTTAAATATATTAAACTAATAATTTGCAGCAACTCAATGTCGATTGCTTAATGTGTGTTTACAAGAAAATCAACTTTATGTCTAGATATAGGATTGTGGAATTCTTCCAAATGCACTGCCGTTATGCCGTTATGGCTTTATGTAAACTTCAGTAAGATAAAGAAGATTAATTAACTTAAATATGTTGAACTAATCATTTGCAGTAATTCAATATCGATTGCTAAATGTGTGTTTACAAGAAAATCGACTTTATATCTAAATAAAAGATTACGGAATTCTTACAAATGCACTGCCCTTATGCCGTTATGGCTTTATGTCAACTTCAGTAAGATGAAGAAGGTTAATTAAATTAAATATGTTGAACTAGTCATTTGCAGTAAATCAATATTGATTGCGTAATGTGTGTGTTAACAAGAAAATCGACTTTATATCTAAATGAAAGATTACGGAATTCTTACAAATGCACTGCCCTTATGCCGTTTTGGCTTTATGTCAACTTCAGTAAGATGAAGAAGGTTTATTAACTTAAATATTTTAAATTAATCATTTGCAGCAACTCAATATCGATTGCTAAATGTGTGTTTACAAGAAAATCGACTTTATATCTAAATAAAAGATTACGGAATTCTTACAAATGCACTGCCCTTATGCCGTTGTGGCTTTATGTCAACTTCAGTAAGATGAAGAAGGTTAATTAACTGAAATATATTAAACTAATCATTTGCAGCAACTCAATGTCGATTGCTAAATGTGTGTTTACAAGAAAATCAACTTTATGTCTAGATATAGGATTGTGGAATTCTTCCAAATGCATTGCCGTTATGACGGTTTGGCTTTATGTCAACCTCAATAAGTTGAAGAAGGTTAACTAACTCAAATATTTTAAATTAATCATTTGCAGCAACTCAATATCGATTGCTAAATGTGTGTTTACAAGAAAATGGACTTTATACCTAAATATAAGATTGCGGAATTCCTACAAATGCATTTCCGTTATGCCGTTATGGCTTTATGTAAACTTCAATAAGATGAAGAAGGTTAGTTAACTTAAATATATTAAAATAATCATTTGCAGCAACTTAATGTCGATTGCTAAATGTGTGTTTACAAGAAAATCAACTTTATGTCTAGATATAGGATTGTGGAATTCTTCCAAATGCATTGCCATTATGCCGTTTTGGCTTTATGCCAACTTCAATAAGATGAAGAAGGTTAATTAACTAAAATATGTTAAACTAATAATTTGCAGCAACTCAATATCGATTGCTAAATGTGTGTTTACAAGAAAATCGACTTTATACCTAAATATAAAATTGTGGAATTCTTCCAAATGCATTGCCGTTATGCCGTTATGCCGGTATGGCTTTATGTCAACTTCAATAAGACGAAAAAGAATAATTAACTTAAATATATTCGATTGCTAAATGTGTGTTTACAAGAAAATCGACTTTATACCTAAATATAAGATTGTGTGGATTCCTACAAATGCATTGCCGTTATGCCGTTATGGCTTTATGTCAACCTAAATAAGTTGAAGAAGGTTAACTAACTCAAATATGTTAAACTAATCATTTGCAGCAACTCAATATCGATTGCTAAATGTGTGTTTACAAGCAAATCGACTTTACACCTAAATATAAGATTGCGGAATTCCAAAAAATGCTTCGCCGTTATGCCGTTATGGCTTTGTGTCAACTTCAAAAAGATGAAGAAGGTTAAGTAACTTATATATGTTAAACTAATCGTTTGCAGCAACTCAATATCGATTGCTAAATGTGAGTTTACAAGAAAATCAACTTTATACCTAAATATAAGATTGCGGAATTCATCCAAATGTCAACCTCAATAAGATGAAGAAGGTTAATTAACTTAAATATGTTAATCTAATCATTTGCAGGAACTCAATATCGATTGCTAAATGTGTGTTTACAAGCAAATCGACTTTGCACCTGAATATAAGATTGCGGAATTCCTACAAATTAATTGCCGTTATGCCGTTATGGCTTTATGTAAACTTCAATAAGATGAAGAAGGTTAATTAACTTAAATATATTAAACTAATCATTTGTAGCAACTCAATGCCGATTGCTAAATGTGTGTTTACAAGAAAATCAACTTTATGTCTAGATATAGGATTGTGGAATTCTTCCAAATGCACTGCCGTTATTCCGTTATGGCTTTATGTAAACTTCAGTAAGATAAAGGAGACTAATCAACTTAAATATGTTGAACTAATCATTTGCAGTAATTCAATATCGATTGTCAAATGTGTGTTAACAAGAAAATCGACTTTATATCTAAATAAAAGATTACGGAATTCTTACAAATGCACTGCCCTTATGCTGTTGTGGCTTTATGTCAACTTCAGTAAGATGAAGAAGGTTAATTAACTTAAATATTTTAAACTAATCATTTGAAGCAACTCAATATCGATTGCTAACTGTGTGTTGACAAGAAAAACGACTTTATACCTAAATATAAGATTGCGGAAGTCCTACAAATGCCGTTATGGCTTTATGTCAACTTCAGTAGGATGAAGAAAGTTAATTAACTTAAATATGTTGAACTAATCATTTGCAGTAATTCAATATCGATTGCTAAATGTGTGTTTACAAGAAAATCGACTTTATATCTAAATAACAGATTACGGAATTCTTAGAAATGCACTGCCCTTATGCCGTTGTGGCTTTATGTCAACTTTAATAAGATGAAGAAGGTTAATTAACTTAAATATATTAAACTAATCATTTGAAGCAACTCAATATCGATTGCTAACTGTGTGTTGACAAGAAAAACGACTTTATACCTAAATATAAGATTGCGGAATTCCTACAAATGCCGTTATGGCTTTATGTCAACTTCAGTAGGATGAAGAAAGTTAATTAACTTAAATATGTTGAACTAATCATTTGCAGCAACTCAATGTCGATTGTCAAATATGTGTTTACAAGAAAATTGTTTTTATACCTAAATATAAAATTGTGGAATTCTTCCTAATGCATTGCCGTTATGCCGTTATGCCGGTATGGCTTTATGTCAACTTCAATAAGACGAAGAAGAATAATTAACTTAAATATATTAAACTAATCATTTGCAGCAACTCAATGTCGATTGCTAAATGTGTGTTTACAAGAAAATCGACTTTATATCTAAATATAAGATTGCGGAATTCCTACAAATGCATTGCCGTTATGTCGCTATGGCTTTATGTAAACTTCAATAAGATGAAGAAGGTTAATTAACTTAAATATATTAAACTAATCATTTGCAGCAACTCAAGGTCGATTGCTAAATGTGTGTTTACAGGCAAATAGACTTTACAACTAAATATAAGATTGCGGAATTCCTACAAATGCATTGCCGTTATGCCGTTTTGGCTTTATGTCAACTTCAATAAGATGAAGAAGGTTAATTAACTAAAATATGTTAAACTAATCATTTGCAGGAACTCAATATCGATTGCTAAATGTGTGTTTACACGAAAATCGACTTTGCACCTGAATATAAGATTGCGGAATTCCTACAAATGCATTGCCGTTATGCCGTTATGGCTTTATGTAAACTTCAATAAAATGAAGAAGGTTAATTAACTTAAATATATTAAACTAATAATTTGCAGCAACTCAATGTCGATTGCTTAATGTGTGTTTACAAGAAAATCAACTTTATGTCTAGATATAGGATTGTGGAATTCTTCCAAATGCACTGCCGTTATGCCGTTATGGCTTTATGTAAACTTCAGTAAGATAAAGAAGATTAATTAACTTAAATATGTTGAACTAATCATTTGCAGTAATTCAATATCGATTGCTAAATGTGTGTTTACAAGAAAATCGACTTTATATCTAAATAAAAGATTACGGAATTCTTACAAATGCACTGCCCTTATGCCGTTATGGCTTTATGTCAACTTCAGTAAGATGAAGAAGGTTAATTAAATTAAATATGTTGAACTAGTCATTTGCAGTAAATCAATATTGATTGCTTAATGTGTGTTTACAAGAAAATCGACTTTATATCTAAATAAAAGATTACGGAATTCTTACAAATGCACTGCCCTTATGCCGTTTTGGCTTTATGTCAACTTCAGTAAGATGAAGAAGGTTTATTAACTTAAATATTTTAAATTAATCATTTGCAGCAACTCAATATCGATTGCTAAATGTGTGTTTACAAGAAAATCGACTTTATATCTAAATAAAAGACTACGGAATTCTTACAAATGCACTGCCCTTATGCCGTTGTGGCTTTATGTCAACTTCAGTAAGATGAAGAAGGTTAATTAACTTAAATATATTAAACTAATCATTTGCAGCAACTCAATGTCGATTGCTAAATGTGTGTTTACAAGAAAATCAACTTTATGTCTAGATATAGGATTGTGGAATTCTTCCAAATGCATTGCCGTTATGACGGTTTGGCTTTATGTCAACCTCAATAAGTTGAAGAAGGTTAACTAACTCAAATATTTTAAATTAATCATTTGCAGCAACTCAATATCGATTGCTAAATGTGTGTTTACAAGAAAATCGACTTTATACCTAAATATAAGATTGCGGAATTCCTACAAATGCATTTCCGTTATGCCGTTATGGCTTTATGTAAACTTCAGTAAGATGAAGAAGGTTAGTTAACTTAAATATATTAAAATAATCATTTGCAGCAACTCAATGTCGATTGCTAAATGTGTGTTTACAAGAAAATCAACTTTATGTCTAGATATAGGATTGTGGAATTCTTCCAAATGCATTGCCATTATGCCGTTTTGGCTTTATGCCAACTTCAATAAGATGAAGAAGGTTAATTAACTAAAATATGTTAAACTAATAATTTGCAGCAACTCAATATCGATTGCTAAATGTGTGTTTACAAGAAAATCGACTTTATACCTAAATATAAAATTGTGGAATTCTTCCAAATGCATTGCCGTTATGCCGTTATGCCGGTATGGCTTTATGTCAACTTCAATAAGACGAAAAAGAATAATTAACTTAAATATATTCGATTGCTAAATGTGTGTTTACAAGAAAATCGACTTTATACCTAAATATAAGATTGCGGAATTCCTACAAATGCATTGCCGTTATGCCGGTCTGGCTTTATGTCAACCTCAATAAGTTGAAGAAGGTTTATTAACTAAAATATGTTAAACTTATCATTTGCAGCAACTCAATATCGATTGCTAAATGTGTGTTTACAAGCAAATCGACTTTACACCTAAATATAAGATTGCGGAATTCCAAAAAATGCTTCGCCGTTATGCCGTTATGGCTTTGTGTCAACTTCAAAAAGATGAAGAAGGTTAAGTAACTTATATATGTTAAACTAATCGTTTGCAGCAACTCAATATCGATTGCTAAATGTGAGTTTACAAGAAAATCAACTTTATACCTAAATATAAGATTGCGGAATTCATCCAAATGTCAACCTCAATAAGATGAAGAAGGTTAATTAACTTAAATATGTTAATCTAATCATTTGCAGGAACTCAATATCGATTGCCAAATGTGTGTTTACAAGCAAATCGACTTTGCACCTGAATATAAGATTGCGGAATTCCTACAAATTAATTGCCGTTATGCCGTTATGGCTTTATGTAAACTTCAATAAGATGAAGAAGGTTAATTAACTTAAATATATTAAACTAATCATTTGTAGCAACTCAATGCCGATTGCTAAATGTGTGTTTACAAGAAAATCAACTTTATGTCTAGATATAGGATTGTGGAATTCTTCCAAATGCACTGCCGTTATTCCGTTATGGCTTTATGTAAACTTCAGTAAGATAAAGGAGACTAATCAACTTAAATATGTTGAACTAATCATTTGCAGTAATTCAATATCGATTGTCAAATGTGTGTTAACAAGAAAATCGACTTTATATCTAAATAAAAGATTACGGAATTCTTACAAATGCACTGCCCTTATGCTGTTGTGGCTTTATGTCAACTTCAGTAAGATGAAGAAGGTTAATTAACTTAAATATTTTAAACTAATCATTTGAAGCAACTCAATATCGATTGCTAACTGTGTGTTGACAAGAAAAACGACTTTATACCTAAATATAAGATTGCGGAAGTCCTACAAATGCCTTTATGGCTTTATGTCAACTTCAGTAGGATGAAGAAAGTTAATTAACTTAAATATGTTGAACTAATCATTTGCAGTAATTCAATATCGATTGCTTAATGTGTGTTTACAAGAAAATCGACTTTATATCTAAATAAAAGGTTACGGAATTCTTACAAATGCACTGCCCTTATGCCGTTGTGGCTTTATGTCAACTTCAGTAAGATGAAGAAGGTTAATTAACTTAAATATATTAAACTAATCATTTGAAGCAACTCAATATCGATTGCTAACTGTGTGTTGACAAGAAAAACGACTTTATACCTAAATATAAGATTGCGGAATTCCTACAAATGCCGTTATGGCTTTATGTCAACTTCAGTAGGATGAAGAAAGTTAATTAACTTAAATATGTTGAACTAATCATTTGCAGCAACTCAATGTCGATTGTCAAATATGTGTTTACAAGAAAATTGTTTTTATACCTAAATATAAAATTGTGGAATTCTTCCAAATGCATTGCCGTTATGCCGTTATGCCGGTATGGCTTTATGTCAACTTCAATAAGACGAAGAAGAATAATTAACTTAAATATATTAAACTAATCATTTGCAGCAACTCAATGTCGATTGCTAAATGTGTGTTTACAAGAAAATCGAATTTATATCTAAATATAAGATTGCGGAATTCTTACAAATGCATTGCCGTTATGTCGCTATGGCTTTATGTAAACTTCAATAAGATGAAGAAGGTTAATTAACTTAAATATATTAAACTAATCATTTGCAGCAACTCAAGGTCGATTGCTAAATGTGTGTTTACAGGCAAATAGACTTTACAACTAAATATAAGATTGCGGAATTCCTACAAATGCATTGCCGTTATGCCGTTTTGGCTTTATGTCAACTTCAATAAGATGAAGAAGGTTAATTAACTAAAATATGTTAAACTAATCGTTTGAAGCAACTCAATATCGATTGCTTAATGTGTGTTTACAAGAAAATCGACTTTATACCTAAATATAAAATTGTGGAATTCTTCCAAATGCATTGCCGTTATGCCGTTATGCCGGTATGGCTTTATGTCAACTTCAATAAGACGAAAAAGAATAATTAACTTAAATATATTCGATTGCTAAATGTGTGTTTACAAGAAAATCGACTTTATACCTAAATATAAGATTGCGGAATTCCTACAAATGCATCGCCGTTATGCCGTTATGGCTTTGTGTCAACTTCAAAAAGATGAAGAAGGTTAAGTAACTTATATATGTTAAACTAATCGTTTGCAGCAACTCAATATCGATTGCTAAATGTGAGTTTACAAGAAAATCAACTTTATACCTAAATATAAGATTGCGGAATTCTTCCAAATGTCAACCTCAATAAGATGAAGAAGGTTAATTAACTAAAATATGTTAAACTAATCATTTGCAGGAACTCAATATCGATTGCTAAATGTGTGTTTACAAGAAAATCGACTTTGCACCTGAATATAAGATTGCGGAATTCCTACAAATGCATTGCCGTTATGCCGTTATGGCTTTATGTAAACTTCAATAAAATGAAGAAGGTTAATTAACTTAAATATATTAAACTAATCATTTGCAGCAACTCAATGTCGATTGCTAAATGTGTGTTTACAAGAAAATCAACTTTATATCTAGATATAGGATTGTGGAATTCTTCCAAATGCACTGCCGTTATGCCGTTATGGCTTTATGTAAACTTCAGTAAGATAAAGGAGATTAATTAACTTAAATATGTTGAACTAATCATTTGCAGTAATTCAATATCGATTGCTAAATGTGTGTTTACAAGAAAATCGACTTTATACCTAAATAAAAGATTACGGAATTCTTACAAATGTTATGCCCTTATGCCGTTATGGCTTTATGTCAACTTCAATAAGATGAAGAAAGTTAATTAACTTAAATATATTAAACT
>NW_024393951.1:0-6127 GCF_016617805.1 Bactrocera tryoni
TATTTATGTTAATTAACCTTCTTCATCTTACTGAAGTTGACATAAAGCCATAACGGCAGTGCATTTGGAAGAATTCGACAATCTTATATTTAGCTATAAAGTCAATATTCTAGTATATACAAATCTAGCAATCGATATTGGGTTTCTTCCAATCATTTACTTCACTTATTTAAGTTTATTAACATTCTTCATATTACTGAAGTGGATATAACGCCATAACGGCAGTGCATTTGGAAGAAATCCACTTTCTTATATTTAGGTATAAAGTCGATATTCTTGTATATACACATTTAGCAACCGATATTTAGTTTCTTCAAATCATTTCCTTCACTTATTTAAGTTAATTAACCTTCTTCATCTTTCTGAAGTGGATATAAAGCCATAACGGCAGTGCATTTGGAAAAATTCCACCTTCTTATATTTAGGTATAAAGTCGATATTCTTGTATATACACATTAAGCAATCGATATTGAGTTTTTTAATATCATGTTCTTCACTTATTTAAGTTAATTAACCTTCTTTATCTTACTGAAGTGGATATAAAGCCATAACGGCAGTGCATTTGGAAGAATTATACCGTCTTATGTTTAGGTAAAAAGTCGATAAGCTTGCATATACACATCTAAGAAACGATATTGAGTTTCTTCCAATCATTTACTTCACTTATTTAAGTTAATTAACATTCTTCATCTTACTGAAGTGGATATAACGCCATAACGGCAGTGCATTTGGAAGAATTCCACTTTCTTATATTTAGGTATAAGGTCGATATTCTTGTATATACACATTTAGCAATCGATATTGAGTTTCTTCAAATCATTTCCTTCACTTACTTAAGTTAATTAACCTTCTTCATCTTACAGAAGTGGGCATAAAGCCAAAACGGCAGTGCATTTGGGAAAATTCCACAATTTTACATTTAAGTATAAAACCGATTTTCTTGAATATACACATTTAGAAATCCGTATCAATTTGCCTCAAATCATAAGCTTAATATATTAAAGTTAATAAGCCTTCTTCATCTTACAGAAGTGGGCATAAAACCAAAACGACAGTTCATTTGGAAAAATTCCACAATTTAAAATTAGCTATAAAACCGATTTTCCTGCATTTAAATATTAATCAATCCATATCGAGTTGATTTTAATCATTAACGTCACATGTTCAAATTAAGTAACCTTCGTCATCTTACACAAGTTGGCGTAAAGCCAAAACGGCAGTGCATTTGGAAAAATTCCACAATTTTACATTTAAGTATAAAACCGATTTTCTTGCATGTACACATTTAGAAATCGATATCAAGCTGCCTCAAATCATTAGCTTAACATATTAAAGTTAATTAACGTTCTTCATCTTACAGAAGTTGGCATAAAGCCAAAACGGCAGTGCATTTGGGAAAATTCCACAATTTTACATTTATGTATAAAACCGATTTTCTTGCATGTACACATTTAGAAATCCGTATCAATTCGCCTCAAATCATAAGCTTAACATATTAAAGTTAATTAGCCTTCTTCATCTTACAGAAGTGGGCATAAAGCCAAAACGGCAGTGCATTTGGGAAAATTCCACAATTTTACATTTAAGTATAAAACCGATTTTCTTGCATGTACACATTTAGAAATCCGTATCAATTTGCCTCAAATCATAAGCTTAACATATTAAAGTTAATTAGCCTTCTTCATCATACAGAAGTTGGCATAAAACCAAAACGACAGTGCATTTGGAAAAATTCCACAATTTAACACTTAGGTATAAAACCGATTTTCCTGCATTTAAATATTAATCAATCCATATCGAGTTGATTTAAATCAATAACGTCACATGTTCAAATTAAGTAACCTTCGTCATCTTACACAAGTTGGCGTAAAGCCAAAACGGCAGTGCATTTGGAAAAATTCCACAATTTTACATTTAAGTATAAAACCGATTTTCTTGCATGTACACATTTAGAAATCGATATCAAGCTGCCTCAAATCATTAGCTTAACATATTAAAGTTAATTAACGTTCTTCATCTTACAGAAGTTGGCATAAAGCCAAAACGGCAGTGCATTTGGGAAAATTCCACAATTTTACATTTAAGTATAAAACCGATTTTCTTGAATATACACATTTAGAAATCCGTATCAATTTGCCTCAAATCATAAGCTTAATATATTAAAGTTAATAAGCCTTCTTCATCTTACAGAAGTGGGCATAAAACCAAAACGACAGTTCATTTGGAAAAATTCCACAATTTAAAATTAGCTATAAAACCGATTTTCCTGCATTTAAATATTAATCAATCCATATCGAGTTGATTTTAATCATTAACGTCACATGTTCAAATTAAGTAACCTTCGTCATCTTACAGAAGTGCATTTGGAAAAATTCCACAATTTTACATTTAAGTATAAAACCGATTTTCTTGCATATACACATTTGGCAATCTATGTATGTCGAATGGCTTCAAATCATTAGCTTCACATATTAAAGTTAATAAGCCTTCTTCATCTTACAGAAGTTGGCACAAAACCAAAACGACAGTGCATTTGGAAAAATTCCGCAGTTTAACATTTAGGTATAAAACCGATTTTCCTGCATTTAAATATTAAACAATCCATACCGATTTGATTTAAATCATTAACGTCACATATTCAAATTAATTAACCTTCGTCATCTTACAGAAGTTGGCATAAAGCCAAAACGGCAGTGCATTTGAAAAAATTCCACAATTTTACATTTAAGTATAAAACCGATTTTCTTGCATATACACATTTGCCAATCTATGGCGAATGGCTTCAAATCATTAGCTTCACATATTCAAATTAATTAACCTTCGTCATCTTACAGAAGTTGGCATAAAGCCAAAACGGCAGTGCATTTGGAAAAACTCCACAATTTTACATTTCGGTATAAAACCGATTTTCTTGTATATGCACATTTCGAAAACCACATCGAATTGCCCCAAATCATTAGCTTCACATATTCAAATTAATTAACCTTCGTCATCTTACAGAAGTTGGCATAAAGCCAAAACGGCAGTGCATTTGGAAAAATTCCACAATTTTACATTTAAGTATAAAACCGATTTTCTTGCATATACACATTTGGCAATCTATGGCGAATGGCTTCAAATCATAAGCTTCACATATTCAAATTAATTAACCTTCGTCATCTTACAGAAGTTGGCATAAAGCAAAAACGGCAGTGCATTTGGAAAAATTCCACAATTTTACATTTAAGTATAAAACCGATTTTCTTGCATATACACATTTGGCAATCTATGTATGTCGAATGGCTTCAAATCATTAGCTTAACATATTAAAGTTAATTAGCCTTCTTCATCTTACAGAAGTTGACACAAAACCAAAACGACAGTGCATTTGGAAAAATTCCGCAGTTTAACATTTAGGTATAAAACCGATTTTCCTGCATTTAAATATTAAACAATCCATACCGATTTGATTTAAATCATTAACGTCACATATTCAAATTAATTAACCTTCGTCATCTTACAGAAGTTGGCATAAAGCCAAAACGGCAGTGCATTTGGAAAAATTCCACAATTTTACATTTAAGTATAAAACCGATTTTCTTGAATATACACATTTAGAAATCCGTATCAATTTGCCTCAAATCATAAGCTTAACATATTAAAGTTATTTAGCCTTCTTCATCTTACAGAAGTGGGCATAAAACCAAAACGACAGTTCATTTGGAAAAATTCCACAATTTAACATTTAGGTATAAAACCGATTTTCCTGCATTTAAATATTTGGCAATCCATATCGAGTTGATTTAAATCATAAACGTCACATATTCAAATTAATTAACCTTCGTCATCTTACACAAGTTGGCGTAAAGCCAAAACGGCAGTGCATTTGGAAAATTCCAGACATTTACATTTAAGTATAAAACCGATTTTCTTACATATACACATTTGGCAATCTATGACGAATGGCTTCAAATTATTAACTACACATATCAAAGTTAATTAACTTTCGTCATATTACTGAAGTTAGCAGAAAGCCAAAGCGGCAGTGCATTTGGAAAAATTCCATAATTTTACATTTAGGTATAGAACCGACTATATTGCATTTTAACATTTAGCAATCCATATCGATTTGATTCAAATCATTAAATTCACATATTCAAGTTAATAACCCTTCGTCATCTTACAGAAGTTGGCATAAAGCCATAACGGCAGTGCATTTGGAAAAATTCCACAATTTTACATTTAGGTATAAAACCGATTTTCCTTCATTTAAATATTTAGCAGTCCATTTTGAGTTGATTCAAGTCATTAACGTCACATATTAAAGTTAATTAACCTTCGTCATCTTACTGAAGTTAGCAGAAAGCCAAAACGGCAGTGCGTTTGGAAAAATTCCACAATTTAACAATCAGGTATAAAACCGATTTTCTTGCATATACACATTTGGCAATCTATGTCGAATGGCTTCAAATTATTAACTACACATATTAAAGTTAATTAACCTTCGTCATCTTACTGAAGTTAGCAGAAAGCCAAAGCGGCAGTGCATTTGGAAAAATTCCAGAATTTTACATTTAGGTATAAAACCGATTTTCCAGCATATACACATTTGGCAATCTATGCCAAGTTGCTTCAAATCATTAACTTCACATATTAAAGTTAATTAACCTTCGTCATCTTACAGAAGTTGGCACAAAGCCAAAACGGCAGTACATTTCGAAAAATTTTAGAATTTTACATTTATGTATAAAACCGATTTTCTTGCAAGTACACATTTAAAAATCCATCTAAAGTTGCCTCAAATCATTAGCTTAATATATTAAAATTAATTAACCTTCGCCATCTTACAGAAGTTGGCATAAAGCAAAAACGGCAGTGCATTTGGAAAAATTCCACAATTTTACATTTAGGTATAAAACCGATTTTCTTGCATATACACATTTGGCAATATATGTCGAATGGCTTCAAATCATTAGCTTCATATATTTAAGTTAATTAACCTTCTTCATCTTACTGAAATTACCATAACGCCAAAACGGCAGTACATTTGGAAAAATTCCACAATTTAACATTTAGGTATAAAACCGATTTTCTTGCACATACACATTTGGCAATCTATGTCGAATGGCTTCAAATCATTAGCTTCACATATTAAAGTTAATTAACCTTTTTCATCTTAACGAAGTTGGCATAAAACCAAAACGACAGTGCATTTGGAAAAATTCCATAATTTTACATTTAGGTATAGAACCAACTATATTGCATTTTAACATTTAGCAATCCATATCGATTTGATTCAAATCATTAAATTCACATATTCAAGTTAATAACCCTTCGTCATCTTACAGAAGTTGGCATAAAGCCATAACGGCAGTGCATTTGGAAAAATTCCACAATTTTACATTTAGGTATAAAACCGATTTTCCTTCATTTAAATATTTAGCAGTCCATTTTGAGTTGATTCAAATTATTAACTACACATATTAAAGTTAATTAACCTTCGTCATCTTACTGAAGTTAGCAGAAAGCCAAAGCGGCAGTGCATTTGGAAAAATTCCAGAATTTTACATTTAGGTATAAAACCGATTTTCTTGCATATACACATTTGGAAATCTATGTCGAATGGCTTTAAATCATTAGCTTCACATATTAAAGTTAATTAACCTTCTTCATCATACAGAAGTTGGCATAAAACCAAAACGACAGTGCATTTGGAAAAATTCCACAATCTAACACTTAGGTATAAAACCGATTTTCCTGCATGTACACATTTAGAAATCCATATCAAGTTGCCTCAAATCATTAGCCTAACATATTAAAGTTAATTAGCCTTCTTCATCTTACAGGAGTGGGCATAAAGCCAAAACGGCAGTGCATTTGGAAAAATTCCACAATTTTACATTTAGGTATAAAACCGATTTTCTTGCATATGCACATTTGGCAATCTATGTCGAATGGCTCCAAATCATTAGCTTCACATATTAAAGTTAATTAACGTTCTTCATCTTACAGAAGTTAACATAAAGCCAAAACGGCAATGCATTTGGAAAAATTCCACAATTTTACATTTAAGTATAAAACCGATTTTCTTGCATATACACATTTGGCAATCTATGTCGAATGGCTTTAAATCATTAGCTTCACATAT
>NW_024393952.1:0-9259 GCF_016617805.1 Bactrocera tryoni
AAGTTACTTCAAATTATTAAATTCATACATTAAAGTTAATTAACTTTCTTCATCTTACAGAAATTGGCATAAAGCCAAAACGGCAGTACATTTGGAAAAATTCCACAATTTTACATTTAGGTATAAAACCGACTTTCTTGCATGTACAGATTTAGAAATCCATATCAAGTTGTTTCAAATTATTAAGTTTACTTATTCAAGTTAATTAACTTTCTCCATCTTAAAGAATTTGGCATAAAGCAAAAACGGCAGTGCATTTCGATTCCATTATTTTACATTTAGGTATGAAACCGACTTTCTTGCATATACGCATTTAGAAATCGATATCAAGTTACTTCAAATTATTAAATTCACATATTAAAGTTAATTAACTTTCTTCATCTTACAGAAGTCGGCATAAAGCCAAAACCCCGAGCGCATTTGGAAAAATTCTACATTTTTACATTTAGGTATAAAACCGACTTTCTTGCATGTACATATTAAGAAATCAATATCAAGTTACTTCAAATTATTAAATTCACATATTCAAGTTAATAAACTTTCTTCATTTTACAGAAGTGTGCATAAAGCCAAAACGGCAGTGCATTTGAAAAATTCCATAATTTTACATTTAGGTATAAAATCGATTTTCTTGCTTGTAAGCATTTAGGAATCCATATCAAGTTACTTCAAATTATTAAATTCACATATTCAAGTTAATAAACTTTCTTCATCTTACAGAAGTTCGCATAAACCAAAACGGCAGTGCATTTAAAAAAATTCCATCATTTTACATTTAGGTATAAAACCGAGTTTCTTGCATGTACACATTTAGAAATCCATATCAAGTTGTTTCAAATTATTAAGTTTACTTATTCAAGTTAATTAACTTTCTCCATCTTAAAGAATTTGGCATAAAGCAAAAACGGCAGTGCATTTCGATTCCATTATTTTACATTCAGGTTTAAAGCCCTCTTTCAAGCATGTACACATTTAGAAATCCATATCATGTTGCTTCAAATCATTAGCTTCACATATTAAAGTTAATTAACTTTCTTCATCTTACAGAAGTCGGCATAAAGCCAAAACCCCGAGCGCATTTGGAAAAATTCTACATTTTTACATTTAGGTATAAAACCGACTTTCTTGCATGTACATATTAAGAAATCAATATCAAGTTACTTCAAATTATTAAATTCACATATTCAAGTTAATAAACTTTCTTCATTTTACAGAAGTGTGCATAACGCCAAAACGGCAGTGCATTTGAAAAATTCCATAATTTTACATTTAGGTATAAAATCGATTTTCTTGCATGTAAACATTTAGGAATCCATATCAATATGCCTCAAATCATTAACTTAACATATTAAAGTTATTTAACTTTCTTCATCTTACAGAAGTTGGCATAAAGCCAAAACGGCAGTGCATTTCGATTCCATCATTTTACATTCAGGTATAAAACCGACTTTCTTGCATGAACACATTTCGAAATCCATGTCAAATTGTATCAAATCATTAGCTTCACATATTAAAGTTAATTAACCTTCGTCATCTTACAGAAGTTCGCATAAAGCAAAAACGGCAATGCATTTGGAAAATTTCCACAGTTTTTCATTTAGGTATGAAACCGACTTTCTTGCATATACGCATTTAGAAATCGATATCAAGTTACTTCAAATTATTAAATTCACATATTAAAGTTAATTAACTTTCTTCATCTTTCTAAAGTTGTCATAAAGCCATAACGGCAGCGCATGTGGAAATATTCCATAATTTTACATTTAGGTATAAAACCGATTTTCTTGCATGTACACATTTAGAAATTCATATCAAGTTGCTTCAAATTATTAAATTCACATATTAAAGTTAATTAACTTTCTTCATCTTCATAAAGCCAAAACCCCGAGTGCATTAGGAAAAATACCATAATTTTACATTTAGGTATAAAACCGACTTTCTTGCATGTACACATTTAGAATTCCATATCAAGTTAGCTTAACATATTAAAAATAATTAACCCTCACCATCTTACTCAAGTTGGCATAAAGCTAATACGGCAGTGCATTTGGAAAAAATTCCTTAATTTTACATTTAGGTATAAAACGGACTTTCTTGCATGTACACATTTAGAAATCCATATCAAGTTGTTTCAAATTATTAAATTCACATATTAAAGTTAATTAACTTTCTTCATCTTACTGAAGTTGGCATAAAGACAAAACGGCAGTGCATTTGGAAAATTACAGAATTTTACCTTTAGGTATAAACTTTTAAAACATTAAAACATTTAGAAATCCATATCAAGTTACCTCAAATCATTAGCTTTACATATTAAAGTTAATTAACACTCACCATCTTACTCAAGTTCACATAAGACCATAACGGCAGTGCATTTGGAAAAATTCCACAATTTTTCATTAAGGTATAAGACCGAACTTCTGGCATGTTCAAATTTAGAAATCCATATCCAATTGCTTCAAATCATTAGCTTCACATATTAAGGTTAATTAATCTTCTTCATCTTACTGAAGGGTGCATAAAGCCAAATCGGCAGTGCATTTGGAAAATCCCAGAATTTTACCTTTAGCTATAAAAATGATTTTCTTCTATGTGCATATTTAGAAATCCATATCAAGTTACCTCAAATCATCAGCTTTACATATTAAAGTTAAATAACTTTCTTCATCTTACTGAAATGGCAGTCCTATCTTCGTCCTATTACAGAAGTTGGCATAAAGCAAAAACGTCAGTGCATTTGCAAAAATTCCACAATTTTTCACTTAGGTTCAAAACCGAATTTCTGGCATGTTTACATTTAGAAATCCATATCAAGTTCTTCAAATCATTAGCTTCACATATTAAAGTTAATTAACTTTCTTCATCTTCATAAAGCCAAAACCCCGAGTACATTTGGAAAAATTCCATAATTTTACATTTAGGTATAAAACCGACTTTCTTGCATGTACACATTTAGAAATCCATATCAAGTTGCTTCAAATCATTAGCTTAACATATTAAAGTTATATAACTTTCTTCATATTACTAAAGTTGAAATAAGGCCATAACGGCAGTGCATTTGGAAAAAATTCCATAATTTTACATTTAGGTATAAAGCCGCCTTTTTTTGCATTTACACATTTAGAAATCCATACCAAGTTGTTTCAAATTATTAAATTCACATATTAATGTTAATTAACTTTCTTCATCTTACTGAAGTTGGCATAAAGCCAAAACAGCAGTGCATTTGGAAAATTCCACAATTTTACCTTTAGGTATAAAACCGATTTTTTTGCATGTACACATTTAGAAATCCATATCAAGTTGCTTCCAATCATTAGTTTAACATATTAAAAATAATTAGCCCTCACCATCTTACTCAAGTTGGCATAAAGCCAAAACGGCAGTGCATTTGGAAAAAATTCCATAATTTTACATTTAGGTATAATACCGACTTTTTTGCATGTACATATTTAGAAATCCATATCAACTTGTTTCAAATTATTAAATTCACATATTAATGTTAATTAACTTTCTTCATCTTACTGAAGTTGGCAAAAATGCAAAACGGCAGGGCATTTGGAAAATTTCAGAATTTTACCTTTTAGTATAAAACCGATTTGCTTCCATGTGCACATTTAGAAATCATTAGAACATTAGAATTCTTCATCTTACTGAAGTTCACATAAAGCAAAAACGGCAGTGCATTTGGAAAAATTCAACAATTTTACATTTAGGTATAAAACCGATTTTCCTGCATGTAAACATTTAGCAATTAATATCAAGTTGCTTCAAATCATTAGCTTAACTTAATAGAGTTAGTTAACCCTCACCATCTTACTCAAGTTGGCATAGAGCCAAAACGGCAGTGCATTTGGAAAATTCCACAATTTTACATTTAGGTATAAAACCGATTTTCTTGCATGTACACATTTAGAAATCCATATCAAGTTACCTCAAATCATTAGCTTTACATATTAAAGTCAATTAACACTCACCATCTTACTCAAGTTGACATAAGACCATAACGGCAGTGCATTTGGAACAATTCCACAATTTTTCATTTAGGTATAAAGACGAATTTCTGCCATGTTTACATTTAGAAATCCATATCAAGTTGCTTCAAACCATTAGCTTCACATATTAAAGTTAATTAATCTTCTTCATCTTACTGAAGTTGGCATAAAGCCATAACGGCAGTGCATTTGGAAAAATTCCACAATTTTACATTTAGGTATAAAACCGATTTTCCTGCATGTTAACATTTAGCAATCCATATCAAGTTGCTTCAAATCATTAGCTTAACATATTAAAGTTAATTAACCGTCACCACCTTACTTAAGTTGGCATAAAGCCAAAACGGCAGTGCATTTGGAAAAAATTCCATAATTTTACATTTAGGTATAAAACGGACTCTCTTGCATGTAAACATTTAAAAGTCCATATCAAGTTGTTTCAAATTATAAAATTCACATATTAATGTTAATTAACTTTCTTCATCTTACTGAAGTTGGCAAAAAGCCAAAACAGCAGTGCATTTGGAAAATTTCACAATTTTACCTTTAGGTATAAATCCGATTTTCTTGCATGTACACATTTAGAAATCCATATAAAGTTACCTCAATTCATTAGCTTAACATATTAAAGTTAATTAACCCTCACCATCTTACTCAAGTTGACATAAGACCATAACGGCAGTGCATTTGGAAAGATTCCACATTTTTACATTTAGGTATAAAACCGATTTTCCTGCATTTAAACATTTAGCAATCCATATCGAGTTGACTTAAATCATTAACGTCACATATTCAAGTAAACTAACCTTCGTCATATTACAGAAGTTGGCATAAAGCCAAAACGGCAGTGCATTTGGAAAAAATTCAATAATTTTACATTTAGGTATAATACCGACTTTTTTGCATGTACACATTTAGAAATCCATATCAACTTGTTTCAAATTATTAAATTCACATATTAATGTTAATTAACTTTCTTCATCTTACTGAAGTTGGCATAAAGCCAAAACAGCAGTGCATTTGGAAAATTCCACAATTTTACCTTTAGGTATAAAACCGATTTTTTTGCATGTAGACATTTAGAAATCCATATCAAGTTGCTTCAAATCATTAGTTTAACATATTAAAAATAATTAACCCTCACCATCTTACTCAAGTTGGCATAAAGCCAAAACGGCAGTGCATTTGGAAAAAATTCAATAATTTTACATTTAGGTATAATACCGACTTTTTTGCATGTACACATTTAGAAATCCATATCAACTTGTTTCAAATTATTAAATTCACATATTAATGTTAATTAACTTTCTTCATCTTACTGAAGTTGGCAAAAATGCAAAACGGCAGGGCATTTGGAAAATTTCAGAATTTTGCCTTTAAGTATAAAACCGATTTGCTTCCATGTGCACATTTAGAAATCATTAGAACATTAGAATTCTTCATCTTACTGAAGTTCACATAAAGCAAAAACGGCAGTGCATTTGGAAAAATTCCACAATTTTTCATTTAGGTATAAAACCGAATTTCTGGCATGTTCACATTAAGAAATCCATATCAAGTTTCTTCAAATCATTAGCTTCACATATTAAAGTTAATTAATCTTCTTCATATTACTGAAGTTGGCATAAAGCCATAACGGCAGTGCATTTGGAAAAAATTCCATAATTTTACATTTAGGTATAAAACGGACTCTCTTGCATGTAAACATTTAAAAGTCCATATCAAGTTGTTTCAAATTATTAAATTCACATATTAATGTTAATTAACTTTCTTCATCTTACTGAAGTTGGCATAAAGCCAAAACAGCAGTGCATTTGGAAAATTTCACAATTTTACCTTTAGGTATAATGACGAATTTCTGCCAAGTTTACATTTAGAAATCCATATCAAGTTGCTTCAAACCATTAGCTTCACATATTAAAGTTAATTAATCTTCTTCATCTTACTGAAGTTGGCATAAAGCCATAACGGCAGTGCATTTGGAAAAATTCCACAATTTAACATTTAGGTATAAAACCGATTTTCCTGCATGTTAACATTTAGCAATCCATATCAAGTTGCTTCAAATCATTAGCTTAACATATTAAAGTTAATTAACCGTCACCACCTTACTTAAGTTGGCATAAAGCCAAAACGGCAGTGCATTTGGAAAAAATTCCATAATTTTACATTTAGGTATAAAACCGATTTTCCTGCATGTTAACATTTAGCAATCCATATCAAGTTGTTTCAAATTATTAAATTCACATATTAATGTTAATTAACTTTCTTCATCTTACTGAAGTTGGCAAAAAGCCAAAACAGCAGTGCATTTGGAAAATTTCACAATTTTACCTTTAGGTATAAATCCGATTTTCTTGCATGTACACATTTAGAAATCCATATAAAGTTACCTCAATTCATTAGCTTAACATATTAAAGTTAATTAAACCTCACCATCTTACTCAAGTTGACATAAGACCATAACGGCAGTGCATTTGGAAAGATTCCACATTTTTACATATAGGTATAAAACCGATTTTCCTGCATTTAAACATTTAGCAATCCATATCGAGTTGACTTAAATCATTAACGTCACATATTCAAGTAAACTAACCTTCGTCATATTACAGAAGTTGGCATAAAGCCAAAACGGCAGTGCATTTGGAAAAAATTCCATAATTTTACATTTAGGTATAATACCGACTTTTTTGCATGTACACATTTAGAAATCCATATCAAGTTGTTTCAAATTATTAAATTCACATATTAAAGTTAATTAACTTTGTTCATCTTACTGAAGTTCGCAAAAATGCAAAACGGCAGGGCATTTGGAAAATTTCAGAATTTTACCTTTAAGTATAAAACCGATTTGCTTCCATGCGCACATTTAGAAATCATTAGAACATTAGAATTCTTCATCTTACTGAAGTTCACATAAAGCAAAAACGGCAGTACATTTGGAAAAATTCCACAATTTTTCATTTAGGTATAAAACCGAATTTCTGGCATGTTAAGAATATCCATATTAAGTTTCTTAAAATCGTTAGCTTCACATATTAAAGTTAATTTAACCTCACCATCTTACTCAAGTTGGCATAAAGCCATAACGGCAGTGCATTTGGAAAAATTCAACAATTTTACATTAAGGTATAAAACCGATCTTCCTGCATGTTCACATTTAGAAATACACATCAAGTTGCTTCAAATCATTAGCTTAACATAATAAAGTTAATTAACCCTCACCATCTTACTCAAGTTGGCATAGAGCCAAAACGGCAGTGCATTTGGAAAATTCCAGAATTTTACCTTTAAGTATAAAACCGATTTGCTTCCATGTACACATTTAGAAATTCATATCAAGTTACCTCAAATCATTAGCTTTACATATTAAAGTTAATTAACACTCACCATCTTACTCAAGTTGACATAAGACCATAACGGCAGAGCATTTGGAAAAATTCCACAATTTTTCATTTAGGTATAAAGCCGAATTTCTGCCATGTTTACATTTAGAAATCCATATCAAGTTACCACAAATCATTAGCTTAACATATTAAAGTTAATTAACCCTCACCATCTTACTCAAGTTCACAAAAAGCCATAACGGCAGTGCATCTGGAAAAATTCCACAATTTTACATTTAGGTATAAAACCGATTTTCCTGCATGTTAACATTTAGCAATCCATATCAAGTTGCTTCAAATCATTAGCTTAAATTATTAAAGTTAATTAACCGTCACCACCTTACTTAAGTTGGCATAAAGCCAAAACGGCAGTGCATTTGGAAAAAATTCCATAATTTTACATTTAGGTATAAAACGGACTCTCTTGCATGTAAACATTTAAAAGTCCATATCAAGTTGTTTCAAATTATTAAATTCACATATTAAAATTAATTAACTTTCTTCATCTTACTAAAGTTGGCATAAAGCCATAACGGCAGTGCATTTGGAAAAATTCCACAATTTTACATTTAGGTGTAAAACCGATTTTCCTGCATGCAAACAATAAGCTATACATATCGAATTGATTCAAATCGTCAACGTCGCATATTCAAGTTAATTAACCTTCGCGATATTACAGAAGTTGGCATAAAGCCAAAATGGCAGTGCATTTGGAAAAATTCCACAATTTTTCATTTAGATATAAAACCGACTCTCTTGCATATTCACATTTAAAAATCCATATTAAGTTGCTTCAAATCATAAGCTTAACATATTAAAGTTAATTAACCCTCACCATCTTACTCAAGTTGGCAGGAAGCCAAATCGGCAGTGCATTTGGAAAAAATTCCATGATTTTACATTTAGGTATAAAGCCGACTCTCTTGCATGTAAACATTTAAAAATCCATATCAAGTTGTTTCAAATTATTAAATTTACATATTAAAGTTAATTAACTTTCTTCATCTTACTAAAGTTGGCATAAAGCCATAACGGCAATGCATTTGGAAAAATTCTACAATTTTTCATTTAGGTATAAAACCGACTTTCTTGCATGTACACATTTAGAAATCCATATTAAGTTGCTTCAAATCATTAAATTCACATATTAAAGTTAATTAACTTTTTTCATCTTACAGAAGTTGGCATAAAGCCAAAAAATCCAGTGCATTTGGAAAAATTCCATGATTTTACATTTAGGTATAAAACTGAATTTCTTGCATGTACACATTTATAAATCCATATCAAGTTACTTCAAATCATTAGCTTAACATATTAAAGTTAGTTTAACCTCACCATCTTACTCAAGTTGGCATAAAGCCAAAACGGCAGTGCATTTGGAAAATTCCAGAATTTTACCTTTAGGTATAAAACCGATTTTCTTGCATTTACACATTTAGAAATCCATATAAAATTGTTTCAAATCATAAGCTTAACATATTTAAGTTAATTAACACTCACCATCTGACTCAAGTTGGCATAAAGCCATAGCGGCAGTGCATTTGGAGAAAATTCCATAATTTTACAATTAGGTAAAAAACCGACTTTCTTGCATGTGCACATTTAGAAATCCATACCATGTTGCTTCAAATTATTAAATTCATTAATTAAAGTTAATTAACTTTCTTCATATTAGAGAAGTTGGCAAAACCCCGAGTGCATTTGGAAAAATTCAGTAATTTTACATTTAGGTGTAAAACCGAATTTCTTGCATGTACACATTTAGAAATACATATCAGGTTGTTTCAAATTCTTAATATCACATATTAAAGTTAATTAACTTTCTTCATCTTACTGAAGTTGGCATAAAACCATTACGGCAGTGCATTTGGAAAAATT